>NC_135689.1:247558-305058 GCF_964276395.1 Gasterosteus aculeatus
CCTTTGTGTCTGTCAGACCGCCAGGTCATCACGCTCAGGCTAACGAGGCCAACGGCTTCTGTCTTTTCAACAATGTGGCAATTGCAGCTCGATACGCTCAGAGCAGACACGCCGTGCGCAGGTAAGTGTGTGTGTGTCACTTCCTGTCAGCGTTGCTTAGTGGGAAGCCAATGAGGGATTGTGTAGTTTCTTCGGTGAGGTGTTTGTGATTACTCAGCTGCTCTTATTTTGAAGGGCAGATGTTCATACCAGGCGTTTTGTTGTTTTTATAAAGCTCTGAACTTCACTGGAATGTTTCTTTTTTTCAAAGTAAAGTAAGTAAGTGTGTGTGTGTGTGTGTGTGTGTGTGTCACAGGGTGCTGATAGTGGACTGGGATGTTCATCATGGTCAGGGAATCCAGCACCAGTTCCAGGAGGACCCTAGGTAAACTCCTGACGCTCATTGAAGTAACAGAAACATCAAATATGAAATCCATAAAGTTAACACTTTCTGTGTGTGTGTGTGTGTGTGTGTGTCAGTGTCCTGTACTTCAGTGTCCACAGGTACGAGCAGGGATCTTTCTGGCCCCACCTGTCAGAGTCTGACTGTCAGTTTGTTGGCAGCGGACGAGCTCAAGGAAAAAACATCAACCTGCCCTGGAACAAAGTGACTATTAAACCTTAAATGATGATAACCCTAATCTAGTATAATATTAAACTATTACAACATGTATTAACAATTATAGCTAAGGCTGTCAATAGATTAAAAAAAAAAAAAACTAATTAATCGCATATTTTGAAATTTGTTAATCTCGATTAATGGCGGTTAATGAATGTTGTTGTTGTTACAATGTCGTGTTTAATGAATGTTTTTCTTCTAAAGACTAAATCTTAAGTAATGAGTAATCACTTTAGAAAGTGTTGATTTAATTTAACCCTGTTTAAATTAAATCAACCCTGTTTAATTTGTAATGATATTTTAAGCACAAAACTCCACACACTTGATCATCTTGGAGGCGAATTCCAGCTGGTGGAACATGTTGAACTAGCGACTCTTCCAACTAGCTTAGCCTAGCAGCTAGTTTAGCATAGCGGTGCTTTAAGTGGTGCCACTTACCCCCTTCTGTTTGACACGTAGAGGAATTCCTCTCTTTTCCTGTATGTCGAGTTTGTTTTACTTCCAATGCAAAAAGCTCTCTCCATCTTGATGTAACTAACTGCAACAAGCGGCCATTTCGTTTACAAGCGTCAACTCCGTCCATCCATCGTCAAACCGCTTATCCTGCACACAGGGTCGCGGGGGGAGTCTATCACACAGAAAGTGGAACCAGGACCTTCTTGCTGTGATCCGCCCCAAACGTTAACTACGTTAAAATATTTGGTTGCATTAATCTTGGCCACATTGATCATATGGATTAATGCGTTAATGCTGACGGCCCTAATTATAACCATGAACTATTGTGTAAGTGTCAGCTGTTGTAATAATAATCATACTATCGTTTTTTATAATGCTTTTCTGTACGCAAAGACGCTTTACAATGTAAATCTAAGTAAGAGAAACGTACAGAAACTAAAAATAATTAAAAAGAAAAAAAAGAAATGGAGGTGGAGAAAACAAGCTGATGGGGTGAACATCTGGTAGGACCGGGTGATGTGCTCATAGCGGCGGTGGAGCAGTCGAGTTCTGAACATTGCAGTTTGTTGAGGATTTTGTTGGTGCAGCTGTCGAGTCTGGAGGTCATGAGTGGATGGATGAGAAGTTGGGTGGTGGCAGAGGAGAGGGGGGGTTGAGCCGTGTACCTGAGGTGGAAGAAGGTGATGTGGTTGGCATGGGGTAGGAAAGAAAGGGTGGAGTTGAGGATGATACCAAGGCTGTAGAGCAGGCTGGAGGGGTGACGATGGAGCCATCAATGCTGAGAGAGAAGGTGAGGGGGAGAGGGGGTGAGTGGGTGAGGAGGGGGTGAGTGGGTGAGTGCTGCAAAGTCTGAGAATCAGAGAATCAGCTGCTTCAAGTTTAAAACCCAAAAGGATTTAATAACTAACGGGAGCCGGCTCTTCATAGCGGACTGTTCCCTCCTGTGTGAACAGGCTCTTCCCTCCTGTGTGAACAGGCTCTTCCCTCCTGTGTGAACAGGCTCTTCCCTCCTGTGTGAACAGGCTCTTCCCTCCTGTGTGAACAGCTGCTTCTATACAGCCAATGATTCTATCTTCGGCCTTTAAAGAATCTTCAACATAATATGGCATATATATTATATGCCATATTACCATCTACTCATAGCATAACATTATATTACTAATATCACAAGCATTTCGTACAGCCTAAAGTCACAAATCTGCACACATACGTCATCCTCTGAGGAAGGGAAGAAGACGCAGATCTGCAATGGATGTCAAGTGTACAGCATTGAATGACGTAAAAGAAACGTACAATACGTTCAATTCATACAAAAGGAATGATCCTAGTGTGTGTACTACATCACACATACTATGATGATGGAGCGCTTTCACTCCCTCAAACATGACTGCTGGAATACGTTTATTTGCTGGATCCCCGTTGGCCGCTGACGCGTAGGACCTGTTCTGTGTGTTCATCCTCCAGACTGAGATGACCGATGCAGATTATATTGCAGCTTTTCAACAACTCTTACTTCCTGTAGCTTACGAGGTAAAACACACAAACCTACAGAATCACATAGAGACATAAACACACACACACACTCCCAGTATAACGTGTGTGTGTGTTTGTAGTTTCATCCTCAGCTGGTTCTGGTCTCTGCTGGATTTGATGCTGCAGTTGGAGATCAGAAGGTAAAAACACATGAAATCAGTGACAGTAAATATAACATTGAATAGATATTTGAACTTCTTATTGTGTGTGTGTGTGTGTGTGTGTGTGTGCGCGCTCAGGGAGAGATGTGTGTCTCTCCTCAGTGTTTTCATATCCTCACTCACATGCTGATGAGTTTGGCTGAAGGTCGACTTATTTTAGTTCTGGAGGTAAAAACACTCTGTTTCACATCATTGTTGTATAAATTATGTTATTTTGTGTGTAATATATATATATATATATATATATGTGTGAATCCTAGTAACAACAATGCTAGTGTGGATCATTATTTGTCTTTAGGGAGGTTATAACCTTCAGTCCACGGCGGCGAGCGCTGCAGCCTGTGTCAGAGCTCTGCTGGGAGGAGCCTGTCCTCCTCTGACTCCGCCCACCGCTCCCTCTGACAGGTGAAACACAGAACACCTGAGTCACACCGGAGTTCATCGGTCACGCTGTTGATGTGTAACTGTCTGCCCGTCTGTGTGTCAGCGCTCTGCGGTCCATCTCTCAGACGGCCTCCGCTCTGTATCCTCACTGGGCTTCTCTGCAGACGCTGGGTGAGACGCCGCTCATCACGCCCGCTTCTCGTCCAATGACGTGTGAGCAGACTTCTGCTCTGTGTTGTCGTCCAATGACATGAGCTGACTCACCCCCCCTGTTAATGCCACTGGTCAGGAGGCGGCCCACTGGCTGAGGGGCGTGTCATGAGGGCGACAACCAATCAGCACATCACAAAACAGATGGACCCGGCTCCCTTTGTTGCCACGGTGACGGGTCTTGTTTACGACGAGCGGATGATGGAGCACCAGAACATGTGGGACAGGTGGGACGTCGCACAAAATGTACACTGTCTAAGAGTACCTATGACAGAAAGTACTACATGCTTTGTAAGCGTGGAAAACCTGCAAAATCGTCAGTGTATCAAATACTTCTGTACAGCCTGCAATAATGTACTCATTGAGTGTACTTGTACATACAAGTTAACTCTGATTCCCTTGGCAGAAATCATCCTGAACAGCCTCAGAGAATCTTCAAAATCTTCTCCAAACATCAGCAGCTGGGATTGGTTGATCGATGCCAACGGATAGAAGCTCGCCTAGCAACAGAGGAGGAGCTGTCCAGGTGTCACAGGTACACAGCGCCTTGTATAAGTATTCACCGGGCTTGGACTTGGACTAAATTTAGTACGGTATAACCCCGGTTCCACATGTACTTCATCTAAATGCAAATGCAAGTATTCACCCCTTTGGTGTAAAACTCGTCACCTGCTCAGGCAACCGAGCTGCCTTCAATCTGCTGATTTCTGACCCGGCTCCTCCTCCACGCCACGATGATTGGATGTGGCCAGCTGAGCATTTTTATTCTCCTCCCGCACCGTCGATCAGAGGGCGCTAGCATGGCGCTAGCTAGCATTGCACTAGTAATAACAGGACCCACCTGCTGACAAGTGGCTAAAATGGTCACGTCTTTAGCTTGCTAGCTAGCCTTGGTGGCTGGTCTTTCCCGCTCAGGCACCTGCAGGCCGTCAGGAAACACTCAACATGACGGCAGAATTCAGTAGTTCTAGAGGCGACCGGTGATGACGGTTGTGTCTTCAGTGAGGTTTTAGCGTAGTTGTGTTGCCTGTTTCTGTTATCAGAGTTTCTAAACACTGACAACTTTAAGCCGAAAAGTCGACGTTTTCGGCTTAAAGCCAAAACGTTGCGTCCATTCATGTTTATGCTGATTGTCTCTGCTGGAGAGACAGACGAACACGGTGGGTTCACGCCTTCTTCCCCTGTGCGTGTGCAGAGGCGCTGTGTAAGCCTTGGACAAAGGAAGCAGAAAGGACTAAAACGTTGGCGCCGTTGTTGTGCGACGCGTCACTGTGTGGCTTCTCCTCCTCGGTCCAACACTTACTTCATTCCTCTCACGCTGCATGGTGGAGACGTTCCCCTCGGGACGAGATGTTGGACGTGCAGGGGGGCGATTCCAGTTCCAGTTCAAACTGTACAAAATGGGGAAAGCGCCCAGGGGGTGGAAACGTTTGCATGGCACTCTACATATGTGTATAATGTGTGTGCGTGTGTGTGTGTGTGTGTGTGTGTGCGCGCAGTGTACAGCACATCCAGCAGATGAAGGCCACTGCAGGGATGAAGCCCAGAGATCTGCACAAACTGGGTCAAGAGTTCAACTCCATCTTCATCAACACGCAGAGCTTCCAGTCGGCTCTGCTGGCAGCTGGAGGGTGTTTCAGTGCTGTGGAGAGAGTCCTCTCAGGACAGGTGACTCTCTCACAGTACAAATACTACGCTAGAAGCACTACAGATACTCTCAGTATCCTATAAATACTTCTGAATATGCAGCATAGTATAGATAACACAGTGCCTTTTGTACAGAATAATTACCACAGTATCTAATTACTGGACAGTATAAATATATCTCAGTACTTGCTGGCTGAGGAGAAAAGGTGATGTCGTAATCTTCACAATTAACCTTCTCAGCCAATCAGCGCTGAGATCACCGCGTCTTCATTTCCCTCCTTCATCCCTTTACTGCAAGTGAATTTACCACCGCTACTGTATTATTATTATTATTATTATTATTATTATTATTAATATTAATATTGTCACTGTGTTTTGGTGCAATCTGTGATCTCTATCCGATCAGTTTGGTATTTGGGTCAGAGCGATCAATAGAGCGTCGTTGTTAAAGCTTGAGGGTTCATCACACGTGGATGTGGAGGCCAAACACGGTTTGTCTCCATGTGAAGTTTGTTTCATCAAACTGCACCCAGCCGGGTTTGTACCACCGATCAGTGGCCGCGGACCGGTACCGGACCGCTGAGCCCCCCGTCAGCTTGTTATTCTGCACCCCCATTGTCCATTGTCACCTTTTCCACCCCTGCATACAGTATAACTAATACAGTACTTGTACAAACAAGAAAGTGTAATTTCACTGTAGATAAGAACCATTAAACCATTAAATAAAACCATTAAACCAGATAAACCATTATGAGTCCAATGTAAGTGCTCCAGTTAGTTAGTGTGTTAGTGGAGGAAGAGTCTGAAGAGGTGTGTCTTTAGTCTGAAGATGTGAAGGCTCTCTCTGGTCCTGATGTCTTCAGAGACCTCCTTCCACCATTTAGGAGCAGGACAGCAAAGAGTGGAGATCTAGTCCAGTGTTTTGCTCTCAGTGAGGAGGAACAAGCAGTTTATCACATGCAGAGCGGAGAGTGCGGGTCGGGATGTCGGGTTGGACCAGGTCCTGGATGTAAGCTGGACCCCATCCATTCACAGCGTGGTACGTGAGCACCATGTTTAGAACTGGGATTAGTTGGGTGTCATCAGCATAGCTGTGGTAGGAGAAGCCATGCGAGGGAATGACAGCGCAGAGAGTTGGTGTATAGCGAGAAGAGGAGGGGACCCAGGATGGAACCCTGAGGAACTCCAGTAAATACCACAGTACCCGTGCAGTGTAAATACCACAGTACCCGTGCAGTGTAAATACCACAGTACCCGTGCAGTGTAAATACCACAGTACTCCTCTCAGGTGAGTAATGCCGTGGTCATCGTTCGCCCTCCTGGTCATCACGCAGAGAGAGACTCTCCATGCGGATTCTGTTTCTTCAACACGGCCGCTCTCGCAGCTCGGCACGCTCAGAAGATATCCCATGATGCACCTCTGCGGGTACTCATCCTGGACTGGGATGTTCACCACGGCAACGGGACGCAGCACATGTTTGAGGACGACGACAGGTGAGTAGTGAATGAGACTGAACTGACTCTTATCAATGTTGTAAGATAATGTAAGTAAAGACGTGTTTTCCTTCCTGCCTCTAGCGTCCTGTACATCTCCCTCCATCGCTATGACAACGGGATGTTCTTCCCGTCTTCAACAGACGCCGCTCCTGACCGGGTGGGCGTTTCCAAGGGGGCAGGGTTTAACGTGAACGTGGCGTGGAGCGGCGGGCAGATGGGCGATTCCGAGTACTTGGCTGCCTTTCACAGCGTTGTCATGCCGATCGCAACCGAGGTAACAACCCACATAAACACTGCTAGCTGCTAGCTGTTAGCTGCCATGTCACATTCTGTAACATTCTCTTCAGTTTAATCCGGGTCTGGTTCTGGTGTCGGCCGGGTTTGATGCAGCTCGGGGCGACCCTCTGGGTGGATATTGTCTGACCCCTGAGGGATACGCCCACCTCACACACCTGCTGATGTCACTGGCCGGGGGGCGGGTCCTAGTGATACTAGAGGTACACACACACACACACACAAGCCAGCATAGAGTGACATGAGGTTATTAGTTATTCTAAATGTATTGATCTCTCTCTCAGGGAGGCTATAACTTGTCCTCCATCTCTGAATCCATGGCGATGTGCACCAGTGTGTTGCTAGGAGACCCTCTCCCCTCCTTAGTGACTCCCCTCCCCCCGCCCCATTACCGCGCTGTGGCAACGATCAATGAGGTCACCCGTCACCACGCCCCCTACTGGCTATCGCTGAGGATACACAGTCAGTACACTATAAATATATATACAATACTACAATATATGCAGTTGTTTTTAGCTTAATTTATCTCAATTTTCAGTCCCAGAGTCGGTGCGATCGTCCCTAACAGCCCTGAAGCATCATGGAAAACGTAGTTCTAAAGGAAAGTGCAGGAAGTCCGGGACGAGCGGCACAGACAAACCTCCGCTGCCACCTGCAGGATCGGAGGGTTCCACGGTAAATATGAACCGCAGCTTGACATCTGGATGAGCCAAAACCCTGATCTGATTTCTGTGTTATCGACCAATCAAAAGGTTGGCAGTCTGACGCTGCTCACCCAGGGATTGGCCGGCTTGGACCTCAGCCGTAGCTCAGCCAATTGCCCTGCAGTGACAACGACTGTGGGGGGCGTGGCCTGCCTCAGCCGGGATGAGGTAACGAGTGACGTGGAAGAGACGCGTATGAAGGCAGATTAATGTCAAAGTGTCCGAGCGCTCAAATCTGGTCGATGTGCAACTCAAACATTAGCGAGCTAAACTTTGTCTAGCGCGAGATATTCTGCTCGCAGCGTTTTGACAGTAAGGAGGCGGAGCCAGTCACCATGGTCTCTCTACATCTAATTGGTTACAAACCTTGTCTTTGGATTGGCTGGAGTTCATCTGTTTTGCATTCTGTAGAAGCCCATTTTCGCACACCAAAGAAAATGAAGGGCTCAGAAATGATGAGGTAAGATGATGCGCAGGCTCCTTCAACGTTCGCTATACTTATTCACAGAATCAGACTCAATAGCTCGTCAGCGAAACCTTATTTTACCAAAAGGGCCCAGTCTGCGGCCGAAGTGCAGCTGGTTGTCGACACGAGAGGTGAACTTTGTGTTGTTCCTCATCGCTTTGACTTTCTATTCTTATACTTCTTTGTGCGGAAAGAGGTTTCCATAGTTCATTGCATGCACAACGCTGACATCCAGCCGATCCAAAGACCAGGTTTGTGACCAAAAAGATGTAGCAATGCCACGGTGACTGGCTCCGCCCCCCACTCTCCAAAAGAAAAACTGCGAGCGAGCAGAAAACATTCTCGCGAGTTTGCAGAGTAAATCACTGGCGCTTAAGGGAGCCTTGTGGCGTGTCAGCACGCTCCCAGAGGACTGAGAACATTATACATATAATATATATATATATATATATATATTATTATATATATATATATATATATATATATATTATATTAACATTATAATGTAATACCCTTCACAGACTGTTGCCATGGCAGCAACGGAGCCTGTTGCCCCTGGAGATGGGGAAGCTCGTGCCACAGGGGTGGAGCTAGAGACGGACGGAGCGTGTGGTTGGTCCAAATCTGAGACGTGTCTGGAGCTTCTGTGTGGAGGACAGAAGGAAGTAAGGACTTCATTGTCTTCACATCACTCACCTGTCCGTCTGTTTGTGTTCACATCACTCACTTGTCTCTGTCTGCAGGCCCCTCTGTACATGGTGGACCCTCTGTCCTGGTGTCCTCACTTGGATGCGGTTAAGCCCGTCCCCCCCTCTGGCATTGATGTCTTCCAGTCGTGTCAGGACTGTGGCTCTGGCGCTGAGAACTGGACCTGTCTCACCTGCTACCAGGTGACCCGCCGCACCTCTCCATCACAGCCGCTGTCTCCTCTGTTGATGTGCTGCGTCTCATCTCTTGTCCTTCCTGTCTCAGGTGTTTTGTGGTCGTTATGTAAATGAGCACATGGTGACTCACGGTGTTGTGACTGAACACCCGATGGTTCTGAGCTTCTGTGACCTGTCAGTGTGGTGCTACCTGTGTGAGGCCTACGTCCACCACCAGGTGAGTTCTACGTATATCAGTTCTTATTATTATTATTGTTACCTGTGTGAGGCCTACGTCCACCACCAGGTGAGTTCTACGTATATCAGTTCTTATTATTATTATTGTTACCTGTGTGAGGCCTACGTCCACCACCAGGTGAGTTCTACGTATACGTTACCTCCCTGTGTGAAGACATAACCCCCCCAGCTCGTCCTGGGTGTCCTCCTTAGAGGAGCATCATAACTATTCCTATAACATTATTCATTTGCTATTATTGGTTAATGTATTATTACTATTGCTGATACATATTTAGTTGTTACCAACAATTGTCATTGTTGATATTTAAGAATATTTTAGTAAAATAAACTTAAACTTTGTGGTTCAGATTCTGTTCAAAGCTAAAAACGCAGCTCACATCGCCAAGTTTGGAGAAGAGACCCCCCCATGGAGCTGAGAGGAGGAGATCCCCCCCCCCATGGAGCTAAGAGGAGGAGATCCCCCCCCCCATGGAGCTGAGGAGGAGGTGAAGAGGAGGAGATCCCCCCCCCCCCCCCATGGAGCTGAGAGGAGGAGATCCCCCCCCCATGGAGCTAAGAGGAGGAGATCCCCCCCCCATGGAGCTGAGGAGGAGGAGATCCCCCCCCCCATGGAGCTAAGAGGAGGAGATCCCCCCCCCCATGGAGCTGAGGAGGAGGAGATCCCCCCCCCCATGGAGCTAAGAGGAGGAGATCCCCCCCCCCATGGAGCTGAGGAGGAGGTGAAGAGGAGGTGATCCCCCCCCCATGGAGCTGAGGAGGAGGTGAAGAGGAGGAGATCCCCCTCCCATGGAGCGGAGAGGAGGTGAAGAGGAGATCCCCCCCCCCCCATGGAGCAGAGAGGAGGAGGTGAAGAGGAGGTGATCCCCCCCCCATGGAGCTGAGGAGGAGGTGAAGAGGAGGAGATCCCCCTCCCATGGAGCGGAGAGGAGGAGGTGAAGAGGAGGAGATCCCCCCCCCATGGAGCTGAGAGGAGGAGGTGAAGAGGAGGTGATCCCCCCCCCCATGGAGCTGAGAGGAGGTGAAGAGGAGGAGATCCCCCCCCGTGGAGCTGAGGAGGAGGTGAAGAGGAGGAGATCCCCCCCCGTGGAGCTGAGAGGAGGAGGAGGAGGTTGAGGAGGAGGTTAAGGGGGAGGAGGTTGAGGTGGAGGAGGAGGAGGTGGAGGAGGAGGAGGTGAAGGGGGAGGAGGTTGAGGTGGAGGAGGAGGAGGAGGAAGAGGAGGTGAAGTAGGAGGAGGTGAAGGGGGAGGTGAAGGAGGTGGAGGAGGTGAGAAGGAGGAGGTGAAGGTGGTGAAGAGGAGGAGGAGCAGGTGGAGGTGGTGAAGGGGGAGGAGCAGGTGGAGGAGGAGGTCCCCCAGTGAAAGCCACTCCCTGTCTGAGTTGAATCCTCCTGAAGGTACTTTTGCTTCCTGGTTTCTGTTCAGATGATTTAATATTTCTTTAAGTTTTTCTCTCCACTTTTTAATCAAAGAACCCTGTTTTTTATTCTCTGCCTTCGTGCCTAAAAAATAAATCTATTCGGCGTTTTTTTTTTTCACAGACTGAATGACCTCATCAATTTGACCACGCCCCTTTCCGTTTGTCACGTCTGTCCTGAGTTGTTGGGTTTGTTGCTTTCATGTTGCTCGACTACAACCAGGAAGTAAATGCAGGATTATGTCACATGATCCGGTCAGCGACGTTATTGATATTATTTAGAATACATCTGACATACACAAATAACAAACCCGAGAATTCAGTAGAGAAATATTCAGAACAGCAAGTAAGAAAATGCCAGCTTCTTATTTTTTATGATTGTATCATTTATCAAGCTCAAAACTTCACACTCATTGAACGCTTCCGTTAGTTTTAACCCTTTTGGCAGAGCTTTACTCTGAATGTCTTGGTAGTTTCCTGTCAGGAGCCACTAAATATGGACGTGTATCACAGTGCGTTCTGGGAGGTGCCCTTGATTCGCTGACGGTGTCAGAAGGCTTTTTGTTGGGTGCAATATTGTGTTTCTGATTAATGTTTTATTACCATTAAAATGTTTGTCTTCACTTATAAATAATACGCCTTGTTAAGAAGTTTCATGAACACGTGAATGTTTATGAGCAACACATTAATAAATGTTTGAACTCATTTTTTGTTTAGTAATATTCAGAAGGTCAAAGGTCTTCAGCATCTTCAAACCCTAACCCTGTCCCCAGTGTCATGGTGACCGTCCCCAGTGTCATGGTGACTGTCCTAGTTGGCGTCTCACTGTATCTGTCAGCTTCTCCTTCCCTCGGTTGAATTGTAACATCTACAGCGAGATATTAATACATTTATGTATGACGTGAATGTTGGACAATAAGAACACTTTTCCATAAACACAACTAAAACTATGACTTTACATTTTGTTTAGCTAAGGCTTAGAATAAACAAAGAACACTTGCTACTAGAGTTTCCCTGTTTTTTATATTATGTATATATATATATATATATATATTAATTCAACTCTACATTGTTAATGCCATGTATGCACCACCCACCATGACAAATTCCTTGTATGTCCAACATACCCAGCAAATATATGTTTATTCATAAGTATTTACCCCCTTTACTGTAAAACTCCTCATAAAGATCTGGTCACATAATTAGCAGATAGGGTCCACCGGTCTGCTATTTAATCTCAAGATAAATGCACGTGATCTGTGAAGGCCTCAGAGTCTGTTAGAAAGGGTTACTGAACAAAGAGCATCACGAAGACCAAGGAGCTGACCCAAGTATGAAGCAGGGTTAGCTTCTAAAAAACCATTCCAAGCTTTGAACACTTATAAAATCCATCATCAACAAATGGAAAGAATATGGCACAACCACAAAGCCACCAAGAGAAGGCCGTCCACCCAAACTGACCGCAAGGAGAAGATGAATCAGAGAAGCAACCAAGAGGCTCAAACTGTGGAGGAGCTGCAAAGAGCCACAGCTGAGTGGGGAGAATCTGTCCACCGGATAACAATTACTGTGTCCTCCACAAATCTGTCCTCTATGGAAGAGTGAACCAGAATAAATCACAGGTCACTTGGGAGACACAGCAACATGTGGAACAAGGCGATCTGGTCAGATGATAACTTTTTGGCCTCTGTGGAGGGAACCCAACACCACCCATCACCCTGAGCACACCACCCCAACGGGGAAACAGGGTGGTGGTAGCATCATGCTGTGGGGATGCTTCTCTTCAGCAGCTACAGGAAACTAGTCACTGTGAGGGGAAGATGGATAGAGACAAATACAGGGCGATCCTTGAAGAAAATATGATGCAGTCTGTAAAAGACTTGAGACTTCCAGCAGGACGATGACCCTCAACATACAGCAGCGCCACAATCAATAGTTTAGATCAAAGCATGTTCATGGTTTAAAGATTCCCAGTCAAAGAACACACCTCAATCCAATTGAGAATCTAAGGCAAGATTTGAAAACTGCTGTTCTGATGCTCTCCATCCAATCTGACTGAGCATCAAGAAGAATGGAGGAACATGTGCAAAGCTGGTGGAGACATTCCCCAAAGGACCTGCAGCTGAAGGTGCAGAGAACCTTCTACCAAGTTTTGAACGGGGACACACGCATTTATTTGTCGTTATTTGTGTCACAATATAAAGTATTTGATGCCCTCGGAGTACTTTGCATGTTGTGTTGATCAAATGGGAAAATTCTATTTTTTTTTCTAAAATTCTACGTCGTGACGTCATCGTGTGCATTCATCGGCCATCCGCTCACAGACGACGTTGACGGAGGAAGCCACATCCGGGTATGTAGCGCTGCGTCCTCTCCTCCATCTCCCGCTGCATCCTCCACCCTGCAGATAAACAGGAGGACAGACGGACAGACAGACGGACAGACAGACAGACAGCTGGATCTCTTTCGGCTTCAGGTTCGTTTTCTTCTTTCTCGTGATCGTAATTTCAGATCGGTCCGTTTCTCTTTAACTGACGACAGACAGCAGAGAGACAGACAGAGAGACAGCAGAGAGACGGGGAGAGAGACGGGGAGAGAGACAGGGAGCGAGACAGCAAAGAGACAGGGCGAGAGACAGCAGAGAGACAGCAGAGAGACGGGGAGAGAGACAGCAAAGAGACAGGCAGAGAGACAGGGCGAGAGACAGCAGAGAGACAGGGCGAGAGACAGCAGAGAGACAGGGAAAGAGACAGCAGAGAGACAGGGCGAGAGACAGCAGAGAGACAGCAGAGAGACAGGGCGAGAGACAGGGCGAGAGACAGCAGAGAGACAGACAGAGAGACAGCAGAGAGACGGGGAGAGAGACAGCAAAGAGACAGGGCGAGAGACAGCAGAGAGACAGGGCGAGAGACAGCAGAGAGACAGGGCGAGAGACAGCAGAGAGACAGCAGAGAGACAGCAGAGAGACAGGGAAAGAGACAGCAGAGAGACAGGGGAAAGAGACAGCAGAGAGACAGGGGAAAGAGACAGCAGAGAGACAGCAGAGAGACAGGGGATAGGCAATACAAACATGAACTAATATTTGTTAAATGTTTATTTAGTTTCTAAATAATTAACATGACAATTGTCCCTCACAACTTGTTTACTAATGACCAGGCAATAATATCAATCAGAATACTATTACTGATCATATTGTAGTAGTGTATATTATTGATCATTTTGTTGTCAATAATATAAATATGATCAATGATAAGATTTATCTTCAATATCAATAATAGTGTAAATATTTTTATTGATATAATCACATCACATGTCATTTATCTGACGCTTTTATCCAAAGCAACTTACAATAAGAACATTTAACCATAAGGACACAAACTCAGAAGAACAAGAAACAAGAAAGTGTGATTTCATAAATTAAACCGATATGATATCTGTTATCTATAGCAAGTTGTATAAGTCCAATGTCAGTGCTGCAGTTAGTTAGTGTGTTAGTGGAGGTAGAGTCTGAAGAGGTGTGTCTTTAGTCTGAAGATGTGAAGGCTCTCTGTGGTCCTGATGTCTTTCAGAGACCTCCTTCCACCATTTAGGAGCAGGACAGCAAAGAGTGGAGATCTAGTGGAGTGTTTTGCTCTCAGTGAGGAGGAACAAGCAGTTTATCACATGCAGAGCGGAGAGGTCAGAGGTCGGGATGTCGGGTTGGACCAGGTCCTGGATGTAAGCTGGACCCCATCCATTCACAGCGGGGTACGTGAGCACCATGTTTAGAACTGGATGAGCCACCGGTACCAGTGAAGAGAGCGGAGGAGTGGAGGAGTGAGGGAGAACTTAGGAAGGTTAAAGACCAGTGGAGCTGCTGCATTCTGGATGAGCTGCAGAGGTGGAATGGTGGTAGCAGGAGACCTGCAGGAGAGAGTTACAGGAGTCCAGGAGGGAGACGACAAGAGCCTGAATCAGTACCTCCTTCTGAGTGAGAAGAGGACGTGTTCTCCTGATGTTGTAGAGCGAGTATCTACAGGATGGTGTTGTCAGTGATGTTGGAGTCAGGGAGAGTCGGCTGTCGATGTCACGCTGAGGTTCCTGCAGTCAAAGTGGACGTTAACACGGAGTCTCAAAGTTAACAGTCAGGTCCTGTGTAGGAGAATCTTTTCCCAGAAAGAGAAGTAGTTCCGTCTTGTCGGGGTTGATTTTCAGATGGTGGGCGGATCCACTGAGAGACGTCAGTCAGACAGGTAGAGATCCGAGTGAGGGAAGGAGAGAATTAGTTGGTGTCATCAGCATAGCTGTGGTAGGAGAAGCGAGCGAATGACAGCGCAGAGAGAGTTGGTGTAGAGCGAGAAGAGGAGGAGACCCAGGACGGAACCCTGAGGAACTCCAGTAGTAAGAGGACAAGGTTCCGACACAGATCCTCTCCAGGTTACCCGGTAGGTGCGTCCGTCGAGGTAGGACGAGAGAAGGGAGAGAGCAGAGCCTGAGACACCAAGTTCCTGAAGGGAGGAGACAAGGATCTGCTGGTTGACTGTGTCAAATGCAGCAGAGAGGTCCAGAAGGACGAGGACAGAGGACAGAGAGGAGCTCTAGCAGTGTGGAGCTGCTCTGAGACAGCGAGGAGAGCAGTCTCTGTGGAACGGCCTTGAAGCCTGACTGGTGGCGGTCAAGGAGGTTGTTATGGTGGAGATAAGAGGAGAGCTGGTTAAAGATCACACGTTCAAGAGTTTTGGACAAAAAGGGAAGAAGAGAGGAGGTCTGTAGTTGTTTTCTTCAGACGGGTTGAGGGTGGGTTTCTTCAGGAGAGGGTTGACTCTTCTCCTTCAGAGAAAACATCCAGATAACAGAGCGTTGTTGATGAGACAGGTGAGGAAAGGAAGAAGGTCAGGAGTGATAGATTGTAGAAGATGTGATGGAATGGGGTCAAGAGGGCAGGTGGTGGACGGGCAGAGGTTACTAGGGTAAGAACTTGGTTAGGAGACGGGGGGTGAAGGAGGAGAGTGAGGGCGATAGAGGTGAAGCCAGTGGGACACGAGTAGGAGGAGGTGGGTTTGAGAAAGAGGAGCGTATGTCAGCTACAGTTGTGCTCATAAGTTTACATACCCTGGCAGTATTAATGATTTCTCGGCCATTTTTCAGAGAATATGAATGATAACACAAAAACCTTTCTTTCACTTATGGTTTGTGGTTGGGTGAAGCCATTTATTATCATTCAACCGTGTTTACGCCTTTTAAATCATAATGATACCAGAAACTACCCAAATTACCCTGATCAAAAGTTTGAAGAATGAGATGATCTTCTTGTTGATGACAGGATCTGGAATGACCGTTAATTGACAAGCAGGCAGGCAGGAGACAAACTAATAAGATGGAGAATTCGTGACAGAGCTGATAGAGGAGGAACAGAGGAGGCCGGAGAGGGAGAGAGGGAGGGAATGTCTCGACGGACTGTTACAGAGTTAGTTCATGGGTCGCTAGTTATAGAAAGTGGGAGATGAAGGAGTGGTGGTATTGATTATATTTGTATCAATAATAATATCAGTAATAATGTAATACTGTAAAAGTAGCAGCTTCTCTCTCTCCCCTCTCAGCGATGTCAGTGTCCCCGCCCCTCCCTCACCTGTCCCGTCTCTACCAGACGGAGTTTGTGAGGAGTGCCCGTGCGGTGGGGGTTCTTTGGGCCGTGTGCTCCCTCTGCCTAGCCATCATCCAAGTAGTGGTCCTGGTCCAGCCGTCCTGGGTCGGCACTAGAGAGACCCAACACCTGGGGGGGGCAGGGCCTGTCCCGGCCAGCGGCACCCTGGGACTGTTTGAGGTGAGGAATGTTCGACCCACCCATCGCTCTGGGGTTCCATCCACGATTCCTTCTATTGTTCCATCTTTGCCTCCTTGCCTCTTTGGTCCCATCTATAGTTCCCTCTACAGTTCCCGCTACGGTCCCCTCTATGGTTCCTTCTATGGGACCCTCTGTGATTCCCTCTATTGTTCCTCCTACGGTTCCCTTTCTGGTTCCTTTTGTGGGTCTGTGTTCTAAGGTGTGTGTGGAGTCCGACTGGCCGGTTCTGGACTGCCGTGGTGGTCTCTCCAGTCTGTCCCCTCTGCCGTCCTTCCAGTCGGTGGCCATGTTGGTGGGAGTGTCTGTGTGGGCGGTGTGGACCAGTGTCCTCTGTCTCTGTCTCTTCAGGTTCTGCAGCGGCGCCACGGTCTATAAGATCTGTGCCTGGCTGCAGCTTACTGCAGGTTAGTCACTGGTGCTACTGGTTCTTCGGTCCAACTGGTTCTATGGTCGCATAATGCCTGTCTGTCCATCTCATTGTGTCCCTGTCTGTCTCTCTTAGGCTTCTGTCTGGCGTTAGCTTGTCTATTGTTTCCAGACTCGTGGGAGAGTCCAGAGATGAGAGCTCTGTGTGGAGACTCTGTGAGTAATAAACATGTATTTATTTTCTATACAGATCAAGAATACATGTGTACACTCAGGTGTACGATCACATGCTGATTCATGGATCGTCTCCAGGTCGGCAGCTTCTCTCTAGGTAACTGCTCCGTCCACTGGGCCTACATCCTGGCCATCCTGGGCATTTTGGACGCCGCCATCTTGGCCACGTTGGCCTTCGTCCTTGCCAACAGACAGGATGCCCTGCTGCCTCCGGACGCCAAGGAGGGTGAGGAAACTAGCGCAGGGTTAGCTTCAGGTCCCGGTGGCCCAGGGTTAGCTTCAGGTCCCGGTGGCCCAGGGTTAGCTTCAGGTCCCGTTGGCCCAGGGTTAGCTTCAGGTCCCGGTGGCCCAGGGTTAGCTTCAGGTCCCGTTGGCCCAGGGTTAGCTTCAGGTCCCGGTGGCCCAGGGTTAGCTTCAGGTCCCGTTGGCCCAGGGTTAGCTTCAGGTCCCGTTGGCCCAGGGTTAGCTTCAGGTCCCGTTATCTCAGAGTGAGCTTCAGGTTCTATTAGGTTGAGGGAAACCGCTGAGTTCAGTTAGCATCTACTGTAATTGGTTTTAGGGTACATTAAGTTGGAGTTAACTCCATAGTAATGTTTACAAACAATTGGCTCCTGGCCCAGTTAACTTCTGAGTAGTTAACATAAAGCTTTCTGTGTAATTAGCTTTAGGTGCAATTAGATCAATTTGTTTCATGTTACCTTACAGTTACCTCTAGGTACAGATAGCTTAGCATTAGCATTGTGGGGAAGGTGGGAAGGAGCAACAGGTAAATAATAAGACTGTCTGTGTTCCTGCAGTGACCACAGGTCTGCTGATGTCGGCGTGAAGTCACCATGTGAGTCTGTCCTTCACTTTAACAGTTTTCACACCTTTCTGTGTCAAATCTTTCTCCAATTAAACAAAGATGAAACCAAAGTAATACTTTTTGCTAACAAGGATGAATGATTGAAAGTCAGCGCTGAACTTCAATGATCACTGTTGTTAAAAACCACAAACCAAGCCAGTTACCACTTCAGCCTACTATCACCTAAAGAATATACTGAGGATTAGAGGATTTATGTCTCAACCAGATGTAGAAAAACTTGTCCATGTATTTATCTTCAGTAGATCTTCAGTACTTCTAAAAAGTCAATCAGAAAGCTACAGCTCGAGTCCTCATAGGACCAGGAAAGTGGATCACATCACTCCAGTTCTCAGGTCTTTACACTGGCTTCCTGTCAGAGAGTTGACTTGAAAAACCTGCTGTTGGTTCATAAAGCACTGAATGGTTTAGGGCAGGGGTGTCCAAACTACGGCCTGCGGGCCAACTGCGGCCCGCCATCCATTTGTAATTGGCCCGCATCAAAGTCTATAAATGTAATGGACTGGTGTCGTTCTTAGTGAAACGTAATTGGCCACGAGGGCTTTAGCAGCGAGCATTTCAAGCGCTCCTCTCTGATGCTGAACACGGACCTACTTCAGCGCCCTGAGGTGCTGCAGCCGCTTTATTCCCTGACATCAAATATTGACACGTTTTCTGAAAGGGAAGGAGATGACGGAGCCTTTATGGGGCAGACCTGGCTTTTCTAGTTGATCTCACTGATCATCTCCGCACCCTGAACAA
Organism: Gasterosteus aculeatus; assembly: GCF_964276395.1. Lineage (NCBI taxonomy): Eukaryota > Metazoa > Chordata > Actinopteri > Perciformes > Gasterosteidae > Gasterosteus > Gasterosteus aculeatus. Next base: position 266,130 of record NC_135689.1, read on the forward strand.
GAGACCACGTGTGCACATGAAAGCATTCTGCCAAAGGTCCAGGCAGCGCACTGCCACGCGTCAGGCTCTCTGCTGGAACGGGTCTGTGAAAGGATCCAGGCAGCGTCACTTTCCTGTCACTGAGAAGGAAATCACGCTGAGAGAATGAGCTGCCAACCTTCTTGTTCCAAACCCAACGTAATTCTGCTAATGGAGAGCATGGATTCCTCCAGACGTGTCCACTCATCAAACGTTTGATTGATCCTAATATTGGTGCGTTAGAAGCGAGTGGGCCAGTCCTTCAGAGACCTCTCTGTATGTGGCCTTAGACGAGGGCCAAAGTACATCTCTGATGTGCCGACCCTCAGGTCGTCTGGAGCGGCTCTACTTTCTGTTCCCTGAGTCGCTCCGCTCCTTTAAATCCAGATTAAAGGCTTTTCTGTTTGCTGCTGCCTTTAATTGACCATTTCTGTAATTTGGACATTCTTAAACTACACTGCAAATTTATTCTATTTTTAGTTTTTTTTAACTATTATTTATCTTTTGAATGACTATTTTTATTTCATGTTTCAAGCAATGTAAATCTCCTTCCTTCATGTTCAGATGTTTTCAATGGTTTTATTTCCTTCTCTCTCTTCCTCCAGATTCAGAAGACTCTCTGTGCACGATGTGTGAGGGTCTAAGAGAATATGATATGATATGATCACGTCACATGGAAGATCCATTCAGGAATGTAGGAAACATCTGAATGAATACTCCAAATGAAGGAATTAAGTTAACATAGATTTGTCTTGTGGGTCAACTTACAATATTAGTCAAGCTAACAGTTAGAACGTCTGTTAGCATCTGGGTCCAGCAGGCTACACATTCAGGTCATGAAAGACCAACATTAACATTTTAAAAATAAATCTAGTTCTCCGAGGTAAAGTACGCAGTAAACTGGTTGCCACGGTTACAATGACGTAGGCATTATTGTCATTGTCCCTAGTTTGTCTCACTACAGTCCCACTTCAGAAGAAAACATTTTCTTTGCAATGTTTGTACGCCGGTTGTTGTTGTTTGTGTTTACAGAATGAATCACGCGTGACTCAACAGTTACTGAAATAAACAGTTTCATCAGACACAAATTGATTCTCCATCACTGAATAAAAAGATGAAAGGTAAAGGTTGGCCTGTAGCTGCTGGTGAATCACCTGAACAGGTGAACCTACACGTGGAGCTGAGGAACCACGCAGAGTTTCTGGGATACTGACTTTATTTCTGACAGGTGATCACATGACAGAACTGCTGCACATAAGCTGTAGTTACACAAACACAACCAATCACATGGCTGATCCGCCCCTGCGTCAATCATCTCTCGCTGTGAGGGGGCAGTGCTAAGCTCCGCCCTACTTTGTGAGATTGATAAATGTTGGTTTAGGGATCTTACAAGATCATCACTCATTAATATTTCATAAATAGATTATATAAAATATAAATCAAGTTGAATTTTCAGTTTTATATTCAGGACTGTTGTTTATTATGTGGTGTGTTTGAAATACGTTTATAATGTTGCTGAGGGACGTCATCCTTTTTTAACAATAAACAAATCATCGGATACATTTTTCACTGAAAGCATTAAAACACGCAAAATAATCCTGAAAAAACACAAAAATATGGCTCCTCCTACTCCTCGCTTCTTTCTGCAGTGACTCCTCCCACCTCTCCCCATCAGACTGCCTCCTCCTCCAGCTAGATTGACACCTCCTACCTCACCTAACTTAACTTACTCCTAACTCCTCCATCTGCATCCTCTCTCCACTCCTCTTTCTCAGCTCCTCCTCTTCGCCTCTCCTTCCTCCTCTTCCTCCTCTTATTCCCTCATGTACTCCAAGATCTGATTGATGATTATTTGGGTGTCGTAGTTCACGGCATCTCTTTTCCTGCGTCTACGACTCCCATGGTGCAGTTCTTCCTCTCTGGCGGTTGCCATGGTGTGAATGCGCTTCATCCTCTGCAGCTCGGCAGCCGGAGGGCGGGGCTCCTCCTCCTCCTCCTCCTCCTCCTCCTCCTCCAGCCTCTTCCCTCTGAGCAGCGGGGGGCTGTTGCTAGGAAAGGGAGGAGCCACATCATCAAGGGATCGGTAGCTTCTCACGTGGGCGGAACCAACGGGCTCGACCGCTGTGATTGACAGGTCTCTTCTCATCCGGCGACCAGAAATCACTGCAGCGTCGCTAGGGCCAATGCTGGACAGTAACCTAGCAACCAGACGTCTGGGCAGTAGAGGGTGGGCCAGAGATCATTATTGAACTCACCTGATCATTATAATAACAGTAAAGACGTCATGTGACCAACAAAATAATACTAAAGCGGTCATGTATAATATGATAATAGCAAAGATGTCATGTGACCAACATAATATAATAATAAATAATTCCCCCATTATTATTATAATAATAATAATAAAGACATCATGTGTCATAATAAAAATAGTGAAGAAGTCATGTGACCAATATAATAATAAGATATTATGTGACCATCAAGTAACATAGTTCTAATAATAAAACCGTTATGTCACAATAAACATAACATATATGTATACTTCAGTATTTTAGACCTCAGAGAGTCCTGGTCGCCTGCGGTCCGTCCTGATTGAAGTCTTCCACCCTGTTGAGGTCTCGCTCTCTGCAGCACAGCCTGAGCCATATGGGGCTCCATTCTGTCAATCACAGGCCTCGGGTTATTATCAATAACTTTGATCATTGACACAGCCCCCCCCCCCCCCCTCCTCCCCCCACACAGAAAGTATTCACCTCTCTAGCAGAGCCTGAGCCATATGGGGCTCCAGGAGGCCCCACCAGGCCGCCAGAGGCCTCCCCACGTTCGTTCCCCCCCCTGTCTCATCGTAGTCTGGGAAGTGGCCCCGGAAGTCCCCTGGTGGCCCCCGATTGTCCTCCTCTTTCTCCTCTTCCTCCACGTCTCCAGGGTCCACCAATCCCGCGCTCTGTGCCTCGCTCAGCAGGCGGAGCAGAACGCCCAAAAATCCTGTGGGCAGGAAGCACAGTATATGTATATATACTAGGGCTGTCTTGTTAATCAAGAATATTGTGGCCGAGATTGGCCGCTTTGATAGACAAAGGAGCAGTCCTGAACTTCACACCCCCCAGTCCCCGGCTCCCAGCACAATAGAGGCCCATGCCCCCCAACAACCCTAGAAGCCCAGGATCACAGGACTCAATGACTACAGGCCCGTCGCCCTGACCTCTGTAGTCATGAAGTCTTTTCAACGGCTAGTCCTGTCCCACCTGAAGTCCCTCACCGACCCCCTCCTGGACCCCTGCAGTTCGCCTACAGAGCCAACACCTCCAGTCACCAGTCCGTCAAGCTCCTGAAGTTTGCGGATGACACCACCCTCATTGGACTGATCTGTGGTGGGGACGAGTCCGCCTACAAGTGGAGTCTGACCATCTGGTGTTGTGGTGCAGCCAGAACAACCTGGAGCTCAACGCTCTAAAGACAGTGGAGATGGTTGTGGATTTCCGGCGGAACAGAGCCCCACCCTCCCCCCATCACCCTGTGTGACTCCCCCGTCACTATTGTGGACTCCTTCCGTTTCCTGGGCTCCATCATCACCCAGGACCTCAAGTGGGAGCTGAACATCAGCTCCATCACCAAGAAGGCTCAGCAGAGGTTGTTCTTCCTGAGGCAGCTGAAGAAATTCAACCTGCCAAAGACGATGATGGTGCACTTCTACACGGCCATCATGGAGTCCATCCTCTGCTCCTCCATCACCGTCAGGTACGCTGCAGCCACAGCCAAGGACAAGGCTGTGGCTGCAGCCAACAACAATATACATATATATCCTAATATACATACTGTATATATATGTGATATTGTATAAAATGTTGTAGAGAACTGTAGCGTGCTAAGAAATTTCATCATAAGTTGAGAGAAGGCTTAAAGCTCCTTTACCTGCTTGCTGCTCCTCTTCTTGCTCCTCCCTCTGGTCCCTCTCCATCAACCGCTGCAGAGCCTGGTTCAAGCCCCGGCCCCTCCAGCCATCTGATTGGTAGTACAGGTGATTGGCCCCACCTCCCCCTTGATTGGCGGCATACGACATCATCTGTTCCTGATAAGGGAGCAGGTTATGGAGGTCTCTGCGCTCGCGTCTGCCCCCGCCCACTGAGACATCCAGGCCACGCCCCGCACCGCGAGCTGCAGGTAGAGACTGTGAGAGACAATGCGAAGGTCAGAGGTTAGAACCTGACCTGAGGTTAAAATTCAGTTCTGTGTTCTATCGTTTACCACAATGGTATCAGTTTCCATGACAACACAAACAATGCTTAAAACACAATCTGAGTTTTATGTGAGATATTTTGTGATGTTAGGTTCTCACCCTCTTCCTACTTCGTTCTCACCCAACCTCAAAGTCGTGGCACCAGCTGCTCTTTGCCTTTTAGTCTTCAGTGTGTCAAGATAGACTAAAAGAGGCAGGTCTGCCAGCCATCGGGGGTCACTCAGCTAACAGGTTGGCCCTTCTCTCAATCTTTGATCTCATGGAATAAAATCGCTGCAGCACGGAGCCCGTGATTTAGTGCACATCAGACAGAAAGAGTGGGTCCCGGTATTCAGCATCAACTTCAGATAAGAAAGCTGGAAACTCTCTGTGAGCCCTCATGACCGAATAAAGCTGACAACCTCAGTCCTTCGCTGAACAGCACAAAAAATGGCGCAGCAGTCCATCCATCCATTTTCAACCGCTTATCCGGGGTCGGGTCGCGGCAGCAACAGCTCCAGCAGGGGACCCCAAACTTCCCTTTCCCGGGCCACATCTACCAGCTCTGACTGGGGGATCCCAAGGCGTTCCCAGGCCAGTGCAGAGATATAATCTCTCCACCTAGTCCTGGTCTTCCCCGGGGCCTCTTCCCAGCTGGCCGTGCCTGGAACACCTCCCTAGGGAGGCGCCCAGGGGGCATCCTCACCAGATGCCCAAACCACCTCAACTGGCTCCTTTGACGCAAAGGAGCAGCGGCTCTACTCCGAGCTCCTCGCGAATGGCTGAGCTTCTCACCCGATCCCTAAGGGAGACGCCAGCGGACCTCCTGAAGAAACCCATTTTGGCCGCTTGTACCCGTGACCTAGTTCTTTCGGTCATGACCCATCCTTCATGACCAGAGGTGAGGGTAGGAACAAAGACTTTGGCATAGTAGTGATGGTGCAATTTTATTGTGTGTCTCCCAAAGTGCAAACATTATATTTACAGGAAACCCTTTGCTAAACCAATTAAATGTCTCTCAATGGGTTTTTTACTTTCCGCCTAGTACTGCCCACACTCCAAACAAAAACCAATCCCTTCCATCCTGAGGAGGTTCCCTTAAATATCCTAAGCCCCTCCCGTCAGACTAATTTAGTACTTCCGGCTCTAGACTACAGGCGATTGCTACACCTAGAGGTTATCATTTGCTTGCCTACCACAGGACCCAAAACAGGAAACCACATTTTCGGTGTCGAATGAGCCCAGTGGTCAGTTTCCAGATCAAACTCTTGGCCCAATCGGTAGTACCGCAGAGTTCCCAGAGTCCATTTGATGGCCAGGGCTTCTTTCTTAACTACCGAGTACCTGGTCTTGCCGGCGAGCAACCTGCGACTCAGGTACAGAAACGTTTGCTCCTCTCCTTGGTCTTCCTGTGTGAGGACCGCACCAAGGCCTACACCGATGCATCAACCCACACCCGGAACCGTGTGCTGAAGTCAGGACTTTTGATAACTGCCGGTGAACACAGGAAGGCCTTTAACCTTCTGAAGGCCTCCTCACATTCTCCAGACGATAGGATTTTTCTGGTCTGGTTTCTCATAAGAGTGGAGTGAGTGGGTGCAAGTGTCCGTAGAACGTCTACAGTTCGGTAAAGTTGGCAAGATATTCACAGATTTGGACTTCCTGGTTTAATAGCTGGTCAGCGAGACGTTGTTAAACACAAACGACTCCTCTGTGTGACCGTAGTCACCAACTAAGACATCATTTCGACTTTTTATCTCATAATTTTGACATTTTAAGTCATAATTTAGACTTTCTAACCCTTTTTTTTGTGGCGGAAGTGGGCTTCCATAGTTTGCATCTAGAGAGCGATGGAGCCTCAAAAAACAATGGAATCACCTCCCTCTCGTCCTCACGGCGCTGGCGATGCGGAAGTCGGGGCGTCGTCCCCGCTGTCCACCAACCCAGCGTTGGTTATCCAAGTCCGGGGGCCGATCTTGGACTGAGTGGCCAAGTTGGCTACCCGCTCTCTCTCTCGCTCTCTCTGAGTGAACGGAGCGTGAGGTGAAATCTGTTATTTCGTTTATTTGGTCACGGTAGCGTGAAGTCCGCCGCGTGGATGAACCGAGCGGTGGTCATCTTCGTGGTCAGCGTGGAGAAGGCACGCCAGGTGGTGGCGCTTGCCGTGCCGGCTGTCAGGGTGACGGGATTGAACGTTCCGCCGTTCGTCCCGGACGAATCGCTGCTCGAGGAGCTGGTGAAGCACGGGAAGGTGGTGTCCCAGTTAAAGAAGGTGTCCTCAGGGTGCAAGTCTCCTTTGCTGAGACATGTGGTCTCTCACAGGAGACAGCTCCACATGGTCCTCACCAAAGCCCAGGCTCTCAGCCTGGTGATAAGGTGAAGATCGAGGGGCTTGACTACGTCATGTTTGCCACATCGGATGACGGGAGGTGTTTCTGTTGCGGTGGAGAGGGACACCTGGCGAGGGTGTGTCCGGAGAAGAACCCCTCCATTCGGGACCAGAACCCCAGGCCAGGGAGGAAGAGGGGGCAGGTGAGGACCAGCGGGTCGGTCAAATCTAAAAATCTGTCTCTCTCTCTCTGTCTCTCTCTCAACTCCACAAAAACACCAAAACCACCCGAGGAAAAACTCCATCACTCTCCACTCATCCTCAACGTTTTGCTCCTCTCTCTCCAGCCCCGCTCCCCTGTTTGATTGGACTATCCCACCTCCCAACCAATACAATTTATCACAGGAAAACATAAATTACATCCCATACCATGAGAACAAACAGCAAACATAACAAACAAACAGCATTTCAGGACACCACCCACAAGTTTTTATCAGGGAACAGCATAATAACAACAGCATTGTAAAGATCGCATGTCTTGTACTCTTAAAATACTGTGTGGTATTTTTATTATAATGCGACCGGGGGAAGTGACGCGAGAGGAGGAGGGAGTTTTTTTTTGGCGACGGCGAAGCAGTCAGCACCATAAATATTATATATAATAAATATGGCTATAATATGATATATAATATATAGAGCTATAATATAATATATATTATATATAATAAATATGGCTATAATATGATATATAATATATAGAGCTATAATATAATATATATTATATATAATAAATATGGCTATAATATGATATATAATATATAGAGCTATAATATAATATATCTTATATATAATAAATATGGCTATAATATAATAAATATTATATATCATATATATGGCTATAATATAATAGATATTATATATAATAGATATGGCTATGATATAATATATAATAAATATGGCTATAATATATCTTATATATGATAGATATGGCTATAATATAATAGATATTATATATAATACATATGGCTAAAATATAATAGATCTTATGGTCTATGGTCAGTCTATGGTCAGTGCCCCGAGGCTTCAGGACGGAGTTTTGAGGCGATTCCCGACTGACGCCGAGTGGTCGGTTCCTCTGGTGGTCGGTGGTCGGTTCCTTTGTCAGAACGGCACAAGCTGATCTCAGTTGGGTATTTAGCGACATGCAAAGTCCATGTAACGTTAAATGAGTGTCTTCATAACCATGGGTTTGGTGTAAATGTTTTTTCTGGCACAACACAGCGACTTGCAAGTAGCGCAGCGTCTTTGATAAAGTGATGTTTCTTAATGCGGCTTTAGAAATGAAGCCTCGCAAAAAAGCCTTTTGGGACTGAGGTCCCCTGCAGGATGGGTGAACAAGTCACACACACACACACACCGTCAAGCGTCAGGAGACCTGCTGTAACCTGTGTAACACATGACCATGTTGCCGTGGTTACCGTCTCCTGTCACCATGGTGACGGAAGTTAAATGTTCTTCTAGTCTCCAGGGCCTACTGCACGCATGGGCACACACACACACACACACACGGACAAACAGCACACATAGACACACACAGACAGACGCATACACACACACACACACACACACGGACAAACAGCACACATAGACACACACAGACAGACGCATACACACACACACACTGATGTAACAGCAATGACAGAAGACAAAACAGTCGATCCATCACCTCAGCCTCATGACCAGATTACCATGACGACGCAGCATTTTGAGGACAAATCGTCATATACTACACTAACATGCTAAACAGTGCAGGTCTGTGTCTCTCTCTCTTTCTCTCAGTGAGGTGCAGGTGTGTCTCGTCCTTACCTGAGTGAAGTGAATCAGAGCAGCGCTGAGCAGCAGGAAGCTGAGAGAAGCCATGCTGCCTACTGCACACAGACCAGACGCACACTGACTCATCTGAGGTGGGGGGAGGGGGGGCCATGACGAAGGAGAGGGGGAGGAAACACGAGGTGCTGAATGTTAAGGGGGAAGGGAGGGAGGGTAACAATGGATAAGGAGGAGAGGAAGAAGGCAGATACATAAAAAGGCTCACATTGGTCAACACCATACAACCCTCTTATTACATTGGTCAACACCATACAACCCCCTCATTACATTGGTCAACACCATAGAACCTCCTCATTACGTTGGTCAACACCATAGAACCTCCTCATTACGTTGGTCAACACCATAGAACCTCCTCATTACGTTGGTCAACACCATACAACCCCCTCATTACATTGGTCAACACCATAGAACCCCCTTATTACGTTGGTCAACACCATAGAACCTCCTCATTACGTTGGTCAACACCATAGAACCCCCTTATTACGTTGGTCAACACCATAGAACCCCCTTATTACGTTGGTCAACACCATAGAACCCCCTTATTACGTTGGTCAACACCATAGAACCCCCTTATTACGTTGGTCAACACCATAGAACCTCCTCATTACGTTGGTCAACACCATAGAACCCCCTTATTACGTTGGTCAACACCATGGAACCCCCTTATTACGTTGGTCAACACCATAGAACCCCCTTATTACGTTGGTCAACACCATAGAACCTCCTCATTACGTTGGTCAACACCATAGAACCCCCTTATTACGTTGGTCAACACCATAGAACCCCCTTATTACGTTGGTCAACACCATAGAACCCCCTTATTACGTTGGTCAACACCATAGAACCTCCTCATTACGTTGGTCAACACCATAGAACCCCCTTATTACGTTGGTCAACACCATGGAACCTCCTCATTACGTTGGTCAACACCATAGAACCCCCTTATTACGTTGGTCAACACCATGGAACCTCCTCATTACGTTGGTCAACACCATAGAACCTCCTCATTACGTTGGTCAACACCATAGAACCTCCTCATTACGTTGGTCAACACCATGGAACCCCCTTATTACGTTGGTCAACACCATGGAACCTCCTCATTACGTTGGTCAACACCATAGAACCTCCTCATTACGTTGGTCAACACCATAGAACCTCCTCATTACGTTGGTCAACACCATGGAACCTCCTCATTACGTTGGTCAACACCATAGAACCTCCTCATTACATTGGTCAACACCATAGAACCTCCTCATTACGTTGGTCAACACCGTGGAACCTCCTCATTACGTTGATCAACACCATAGAACCTCCTCATTACGTTGGTCAACACCATGGAACCTCCTCATTACGTTGGTCAACACCATGGAACCTCCTCATTACGTTGGTCAACACCATAGAACCTCTTTATTACGTCGTGATGGGGAGACAAGGGAGGAGAGAGGGTGGAGAAAACTGAGGAAAGAGCAAGGAGACGAGGGAGCAGTTTTTCTGTTGACTGTTTTTGCTTCGTTCATTCATACTTGTAAAATGTAATTTGTCACTTCATTTGTTCACTCAGTTAACAGACTCAGACCACTTTGATGTTTATTGAAACTTTCCATTGAATAAATACATGGGGGAAGTGTGTGTGTGTGGGGGGGCTCATCATAGCAACAACTCATACACATCATCACCGTTAACACTGTCGCCATGGTCACTGATGCTGAATCGAATATCACAGGAAGTTACATGACAGACGCATAGAGGAAAATAACGAGGAAAGAGGTGGAAGAGCAGGAAGAAGTGGAGGGAGAAGAGGAGGAGGAGGAAAAACAGGAAGAGGTGGAGGGAGGAGAGGAGGAGGAGGAAGAAGAACAGGAAGAGGTGGAGGGAGGAGAGGAGGAGGAGGAGCAAGAACAGGAAGAGGTGGAGGGAGGAGAGGAGGAGGAGGAGGACAGCAGGAAGAGGTGGAGGAGGAAGATTGAAGAGGAAGAGGTTGGGGGAACAGGGAGGAAGCGGAAAAGAAGGGAGGGAAGCTGGGAGTAAGGATGAAAGACTTTGAAGATGAGAAAAAGAGATACAAAAGGAGGAAATAATAAATAACAAAATAAAGTTAAAATAAACAGAAATGGGAAATGATCAAAATAGAAGAACAAGACGTAATGACACACACACACCTGTACAGGAGAACAGGAAGTAGAATCAGACTGATCATCACTTATTGAACAATACAAGCATGCGGAGGAGGAACTGCTTCACCTTCCCAACAAAACAGAGAAAACAAGTGAAGAAGGAGAAGCATCAAGTTTGTTTTCAGACACAGAAACTTCCCAGAAAGACTTTTACAAAAAAAGACCAGCTCATAGCTTCTGATTGGCTGAGAGCCGAGGAGGACACAGGTAACAGGTAACGGCTTCGTTCACAATCAACAAACTATGAAGCGTCCTCATTGTTTCACCAAATTTAGTCTTTTATTTTGAAGGAAACGTCAGTGACGTGAAAGGAGTCAACTCATCTAATGAAAGTCCGGTTTGAAGCTTGAAAACATGTTGAATAGAGATCAATGCATTTTTATACTGAACATGAGTTCTGATCATATTGATCATATTGATCATGTTGGTGCTCTGTTCTCCTCGGCCGCCACGCAGAAAACAAACATACAAACAACCTGGGGGATATTCTGGATCTGTAGTCCAGACTGGGTTCACTGTGTTGCTAAAAGTTCTGGTTTGATGTGGTTTGACCTGGTTCTGGTTTGGAACTGATTGGTGAACCTAGTGAACTGGCTTTGCGATTGGCTTGTTCTGATTGGCTTGTTCTGATCCCAGGGGCGGGGCATACAACGAGGGGCAGGGCTAATCCTTGGGTTTGATAGAAAACAAGAAGAAACAGCTGGTTTTATATATCTGTTAAAAGTGATATTTATACAACACAAACATACATTCTGTTCCCAGGTTCTTTAGTATGAATTACTCCTTAATGTATTATAGAGGACATCTAACACCCCCCCCCCCCCACACTATTCACTCTGCAGACAGGAGTATTGCATTGTGGGTAGGTTGCAGGCGACCCACTGTTTGCTCACTCCGGCATTTCCTATGAAGAGAAAACAACAACAAAAATAGTCAATAACAGTAATCTGTGATGACAAATATCGCAAAAAGGAATAAAAAATGTAGATGATAATTTAACTAAAATTGTTTCCCGTTCTGCTCCTGATTCTCTTCTTCTTTGTTTTTTTAGAGGCTGTCAAACAAACAGTATGTTTATATGTCATGATGAGATTTATTGATCGCTGGACTTCGCTAACTCTGAATACAGGAACTGAACTGACCAATCAGGAGCGACTCCAGCCTCACCTGTGTGACTCACCTGCTCTGTCTGTTCACATCTGATTGGAGAAGGAGGTTGGTGCCCCCTGCTGGGTGTAGCCCTGACCAAACTCCGCCTCCTGCAGGAGAGGTACAGTAGCAACGGCCATGAGGTCATGAAGGTAGAAGAACAGTACGTGTGGTCAGGTGACAATGTCAAGTGACGAATGGTCGCGGCGTCTGGTCTTGTAACAAACATTTGACTTCAGAGAATTATAAAACGAACAGATCAAGAGTTATCTAGTTAAACTTTGTTTTACTAGATACCTACCGGAAGAGACCTTAGAGGGGGTGGAGCTGCCACATCATGAAGCAGTACTCCAGTGTGACATCATCAGGGTGATTACCTGGTTGTATCCCTGCTGGCTGTACTCCGGCTGGTAGCCGCCCTGGTTGCCGGCGTAAGGGTCCTGTTCATAGGCCTCGGGGGCGGCGGCGGCCTTCTCCTGAGGAGGCGCAGCTCTCATGAAGGGAGCGATGATGCCCGTCTCTTTGAAGACAAACCACAGGTTCCCCACCCACAGGATCAGGTTGATGAAGCCGAAGGCCTGGAGAGAGAGATCAATATCAGTATACTATACATCAATTTATGATTTTTAATAATGATGGTATATATAAATATACTTTACATGAGTAAATCATCTATACGTATTTTATGTTCTATATCTTAATAAATGATCTATAATCATGCTCATAAATACATTTAAATAAATACATATAATACATCTCAAAATATCCTTATTCTTAATTATGTTTGCTATAAATACAATATACCTCAATATCTGATCTATAATTATGTTTTCTATAAATAAACTATACCTCAATATGTGCTCTATAATCATGTTATATACAAACATACCATACCTTAATATATCACCTGTAAATATTTTATAAAATAAATACATACATCAATATATAAAAATATATCATCAATAGGTGTGTTATAATTAAATAGAAAAATAGATCAAATGTTGAGCCGTGAAACTAAAGTCTGAAGTAATTATTAACATCTCAGATTTTCTCATCTTCATACATGATATAAGTTCAGATGTTTTTTACATGTTGGGTTCTTTAAGTCCTTTGGAGCGCCTAGCTCAGTAAAACCCCCTCAGACCTCCCGGTCTCACCACCGAGGTGTTGAGTCCGGACATCACCGGATCGTGGACCTCGCGGCAGCTGTTCCCCTCGACCTCGCAGGCCGAGATGAGCGTGATCACTTCGTCTGGGTCGGTGGCGGTCTTCACGTCAGAGAGACCTTTGGCCCACGCTGCCGAGCTCACGAGCCACATGAAAGAGAAGACGGCAGTGACCCCCAGGTCCTAAAAGGCACAGAGGACAGAGGTCAGGGGACACAGGGGACCCCCAGGTCCTGCAGGACACACACACACACAGTGAGGGAAGTCAGAGGTCCCAGGACTCACAATCAGTGGGCCCTTGTTGTTCTCCTTGTACTTCTCGTAGAAGAAGACGTAGATGCTGAGGGCAGCGGTGGAGTAGAGGAAGCCAAACACGCCGATGGTGACAAAGAACTCGGCCGAGGAGGAGTAGTCGCCGACCAGGAAGAGACGCTCTTTGTAATCCCCCCGACAGGTGGGGGCGTCAAAGTACACCTGGTGGAGTCTGGAGGAGTGGGAGGAGTTTAACGTGAACCATCTCATTATTATGGTTTGTCACCAAAACAGTCATACCAATAATAATCAATCATAATAATAGCGGTAGAAGAGGGTTCCGAGATGCTTATCTTGGCAATAGCATGAATGTAATATTACATTAGATTGATGAGTACTCCACCGACCTGAAAGGATACTCAAACTCCACCTCGATACTCAAGTCGCTCTCCGTCCGGTTCTTACACTCCACCGCCATTCGGAACATCCCAGAATAGCTTCCACATGTGGAGAAGGCGAAGATGGCGAAGAACTGTAGAAAGACACTAAATATTATTCTAAAATATTCCTCCAGAGCTGATAGCGGTTGTGAAGTTCTTCCAGAGCTGATGGTGGATGTTGTTCCACCAGAACTAATGATGGTTGTGAGGTTACCCAGAGCTGATAGTGGTTACGAGGTCCATCGGGAGCAGATGGTTATTATTTGGTTCCTCCAGAACTGAGAATGCTTGTTGGATTAATCCAGAGCAGTGGTTGCATTTAGGTTTCATCAGAGATGATGGTGGTTGGGGGTTCCTCCAGAGTTGATGGTTGTTGTGAGGTTCTGCCAGAGAACCTGGAGCAATGAAACAGGTTCGTTGACTTTTTCAGATCCAAGGTCAACAACATTCCCTCTCTCATGTCCAGCTCTTCACCTCTTCTTCCCTCTGACACCAACACCTTCTCTGCCAGTGTGCTGTCTCCTCTACACCTCGCTGAGGTTCAGGAGGATGTTGAGGAAATCCTTAGAAAAATGACATGCTGTACCTGCACCCTGGCTCCCATTCCCGCTGCTCTGATCAAGTCACATCTACTGTACACACTCAGTCCTTTCATCAGCAGAGCTGTTAACCTTTCCCTTCATTCCAGCTGTGTCCCACCTGCTCTTAAGTTTGCTGTCATGTGTCCTCTCCTCAAGAAGCCCAGATGCTTCTCAACTTCAGGACCACCTCAAGCACAACGACTTGTTTGAAACATTTCTGTTAGGATTCCATTCAGCTGACAGCACAGAAACAGCTTTGCTCAGGATGACGAATGACCTGCTGATGCTGCATCACCCTCACTTCTCATCCTCCTGGACCTGACTGCTGCATTTGATACAGTGGATCTTGCTGGTGTGCCTCCGCACCACCATTGGACTATCAGACTATGCACTCAAGTAGGTTTCAATCCTACCTTTCTGGCAGAAGTGAATACGTTTCACTGGAAAGATGCAAGTCCAGACTGCTCCCGGTCTCCCGTGGTGTTCCGCAAGGGTCGGTTCTTGGCCCCATCCTCTTTATCACCTACATGCTCCCCCTCGGCCGTGTCATCAGCAAACAAGGAATGTCCTTTCATTGTTATGCTGACGACACACAGCTCTACATCAAGACTGCCCCAAGCCCCTTTGCAGCCATGTCATGTCGCACCGCTAGTGTTACCTTACCTTAGCTACCTGGATCTTGAATTTCCCCTAGGGGATCAATAAAGTACCTATCTATCTATCTATCTATCTTAGGGAGATAAAGGTCGTCATGGCGCAGGGGTAGAGAAACCGCAAGGTTGGTGGTTTGAGCCCCGGCTGCCCCATGTCCCAAGTCGAAGTGTCCCTGAGCAAGACATCTAACCCCTAATTGCTCCCCGGGCTAAAATGTAAATAGCCATAGGTTATAAATGTAATGTAAGTCGCTTTGGATAAAAGCGTCAGCTAAGTGACCTGTAATGTAACAAAGTCATGGATGAGCAACAACTTTCTCCAGCTAAACATTTGCAAAACTGAAGCCCTTCTGGTTGGCACTCCACACCAGGTTCAGTCATCCTCCATTATCTATCTCACCTTTGACAGTCAGATCATACCCCTCTCCTCCAGTTACCAATCTGGGAGTTAGGTTCGACCCATATTTGACTATATCAAATACCTGTGCAAATCTCCTTCCATCATGTCAAAAATATCTCCAAACCGCCCCACTTTGACACCTTGCACTTCCCTATCTGCAAGAACTACTGACCCCAAACCTCCACCCACACCCTCAGATCCGCAAGCAGCTCGCTTCTCCCGGTCCCCAACACCAAGCTCCGCACCTTCTGCTATGCAGCGCCACAAACAGTTGACTACCTGAGGGCAGCACGGTCACTGAACACTTTTAAAACTGGCCTACAAATCTTCTTATTCGGGAAGGCTTTTACTTTATTTTACCTATGTTTTACCTCGGTTTGGCTCACTCTGTCGCACTCTGAGATCTGTTGATGAAGATTATTATAAATGCAATGTATTATTATTTTAGTTGATGGTTGTTGTGAGGTTCCTCCAGAGCTTATGATGGTTGTTGTGAGGTTCCTCCAGAGCTTATGATGGTTGTTGTGAGGTTCCTCCAGAGCTGATGGTGGTTGTGAGGTTCCTCCAGAGCTGATGGTTGTTGTGAGGTTCCTCCAGAGCTGATGGTTGTTGTGAGGTTCCTCCAGAGCTGATGGTTGTTGTGAGGTTCCTCCAGAGCTGATGTTGGTTGTTGTCAGATTCCTCCAGAGCTTATTATGGTTGTTGTGAGGTTCCTCCAGAGCTTATGATGGTTGTTGTGAGGTTCCTCCGGAGCTTATGATGGTGGTTGTGAGGTTCCTCCAGAGCTGATGGTTGTTGTGAGGTTCCTCCAGAGCTGATGTTGGTTGTTGTCAGATTCCTCCAGAGCGGATGATGGTTGTTGTTTGGCACATTCAGAGCAGATGGTGGTTGTTTGGTTCCTCCAGAGCTGATGATGGTTGGGGGTTTCTCCAGAGCTGATGGTGGTTGTGAGGGTCCTCCAGAATTGATGGTTGTTGTTGTTACAGCAACGTTTCATCTGCATAGGTTGTGAGATGTTTGGATTCCTGTGGTTGTGATGTTAGCTGCTGCCAGAGAAGAGCTTCCCTTTTTGTGTCTCATATGTTTAAAGAAGACTGAGTTGAGTAAAACCAACCAAACAACGATTGGCTCAGTGTTTCATAACCCAGGGTTCTCTGAGGCGTTTGTATGAGGAACTCACCCATTGTAAGGCCTTGATGAAGCCAAGAGGAACCTTCAGGACCCTGAACTGACCCTGAGCCACGAGCTGCAGGCGGGAAGAGAGAGCGGATGGTTTCGGTTTGCAAAGTGTATTACAAGGTTGATCAGGATTTAAACATTTCAGGACAAATTACATTGTAGTTTTAATGAAGACACAATAAAATAATAAAGATACCAGTGACCATTGTTACATTGTCCTCGGGGGGTCTGAGGGGTGGGGGACCTCCTCACGCACGGACGTGTCTCCTCTGTGTTTGTTTTAGGAACCTGAAGCTGCTTATTTACATTCTTGAGAAACTTCAGAAGCTGATGATTAGATGTTCATGGCTGTAGAAGCACTGATCACATTTCAGGCTGTTCTAATCACAGTTGAGTGATCTTTAGTTATTGTTTCTGTTTCTTACACAAACTCATGATTTATTATTAGAACGTACAATGACCAGCCCAATAAAACTTACTAGTTAATATTTCAGAATATACATTGTTTTATTATGAATATCATTGAGGGATTATCACATTTAATTATAACATAAATTGGTGAAGGAGTTTGGGCGTGACAGCGGTGTGATCCCTGGTAGTAATGTTTAAAACAGTACAGTCAAGTTATTTTGGTTTGGTTAGTATTTCATAATAATAATCCAGTACAGTAGGAATACATGGTAGCGACATTAGTCTTTCAGAATGAATGTATTGTGGTATATTTACATTTGTGTTATATTTATGATATTTGAGCATCTTGATACAGATGGCTGAGGGGTTATTACCGGTTTATTACCGGGTTATTACCGGGTTATTACCGGGTAAATAGGTCAGACTGAACAATGAGGATTATTAAATAGAAATGCGGTTTGACCCGCAACAACAGCAACATCATCATCATCATCTTCTTAATCTTCATCATCTTCGTCATATTCAGCTGCAGCATCCGAGTGGTGCCATTTTACACACGCACGCACGCACGCACGCACACGCACGCACACACTGCAGGAGCGTGTCGGAGCCGCAGAGATGTTTGTTATTGATTCTGCTCTTGTGTCAAGCAGCGCTCAGGGCGCCTGATCGATAAACCTTCTGTATTGATGATCAGTCCGATGACGACATGCTTACCAATGATAGCAGTAATAATGACGGCACTCGTGTAACAGGTGTTGCTGATGTATTGATCCCTCTGATGTTCCGGTTATTATCGATATAATTGTTATAAATATTATAGATCTCTCGGCGGCCCAACACAGATACGCTAAAACGAAGCCCCCACCCTCCCGGCGGGCCGCCCTGACAAACAACACAAACACACCCCGAGCAGCGCTGCACTCCCCAGAAGGAGAAGGAGAAGAAGAGAAGAAGAGGAGGAAGATGTGAGGGACATGTTTGTACCTTATTGACGAGGTCCATCCTGCGTCCTGTCGAGATGGAGAGGAGACGGAGGGAGGAGGGGTGAGGGAGGTGTGTGTGGGGGTGGGGGGGGGGGGGGGACGGTAGCGGCGTGAGGTGGTGACGTGACGACCATGACGATGATAAAGGCATCTCTAAATATATCCATATGCCACTGATTTATATCAAATAAAGAATACATCTCACCCATCCCGACAATGATACATACATGGTTTGTATTGTATAAAACCAGAAATATTTGATCTGTTCGATGTTCTCAACAGAAGACCAGGAAAATCAGGCTGTACGTCTCTTATTTTGAAGGCTACACCCCGGAAGCGGATCTTATGCAGCGCGCTTGAACCGCAGCACGAGGAAGCGACACCGGAGCTCGACTTGTTGATCGGAGCTGTTACACTTATTGACTTGTTGTTTCCGGGCGGTTCTGAAACGATGGACTAATCCGGGTCCCGGTGCGACGGTGTTAGCGGTTAGCTTGTTTGCTTCAGGTGACGTTTATTTGACAATATAACATGTCGGCAGGGGACCAGAGATCAACGTTTCTCTACAAGCTGCCTCCTCCGGTCCTGTGGGAGTTCTGCCTGGTCATGGACGGACTGTCGGACCTGGACTGGACTCGCTTCGGTGAGTTCGAACCAGAACCGGTCTGCTAGCTGCTAACGGCTAACAAGGTTTGAGTTAAAGCTTCGTGACAGCCTGAGTAACGTACACGAGTATTACTCTCATACTGAGGTCCAAGTACACAAGTATTACTCTCATACTGAGGTCCAAGTACACGAGTATTACTCTCATACTGAGGTCCAAGTACACAAGTATTACTCTCATACTGAGGTCCAAGTACACGAGTATTACTCTCATACTGAGGTCAATGTACACGAGTATTACTCTCATACTGAGGTCAAAGTATTACTCTCATACTGAGATCAAAGTACACAAGTATTACGCTCATGCTGAGGTCAAAGTATTACTCTCATACTGAGATCAAAGTACACAAGTATTACTCTCATGCTGAGGTCAAGGTATTACTCTCATACTGAGGTCAAAGTACACGAGTATTACTCTCATGCTGAGGTCAAAGTATTACTCTCATACTGAGATCAAAGTACACAAGTATTACTCTCATGCTGAGGTCAAGGTATTACTCTCATACTGAGGTCAAAGTACACGAGTATTACTCTCATGCTGAGGTCAAAGTATTACTCTCATACTGAGATCAAAGTACACAAGTATTACTCTCATGCTGAGGTCAAGGTATTACTCTCATACTGAGGTCAAAGTACACGAGTATTACTCTCATGCTGAGGTCAAAGTATTACTCATACTGAGGTCAAAGTACACGAGTATTACTCTCATGCTGAGGTCAAAGTATTACTCATACTGAGGTCAAAGTACACGAGTATTACTTCTCCATACTGAGGTCCAAGTACACGAGTATTACTCTCATACTGAGGTCAATGTACACGAGTATTACTCTCATACTGAGGTCAAAGTATTACTCTCATACTGAGATCAAAGTACACAAGTATTACGCTCATGCTGAGGTCAAAGTATTACTCTCATACTGAGGTCAAAGTACACGAGTATTACTTCTCCATACTGAGGTAAAAGTACACGAGTATTCCAATGAGCTTCAACTCTGGAGATGTTTACTCCTCAGTAAACGAGTGACTGAGTGACTGAGGTCAAGTATTGCCCTGATACTGATGTAAAAGTACACTGACAATGTGTTTATAGTTCTTTCGATTAATTGCTAACCTGTACTTTTGAGTCTGTATATATTGATTGATTGATTGTTTGTATTTGAAGCGTCAGAGGTCCTTGGGGATCAGACTGCTGTACGATTGGCCGAGAAGAGGGAGAGGCGGACCGACTGGGTGATGAACCAATGGTGTAACAGAAACGGGAGCGTCGGGGAGCTGCTCGAGCTGTTGGAGCGGCTGGAGATGCTCCGCCCCCGTGATGTCATCCTGCGCTGTGAGTTCTCTGACGACCTTTGACGACCTCTGATGTGGTAAGAGGTCAATCACTACAGCTGACTTCTGTCTCTGCAGGGGCCTCGAGTCTGAAGCCTTCCCCCGTCCCACCTCTTCCTTCTCATAAACAGTCTGAGGCCACGCCCACACTGAGCACTGTAAGAGTGGGCTACACAGGTAACACACACAGACGTAACAAACAAGCACATCTACACACACCTGCACGCAGGTAATGCACATACCTACACACAGGTGACACATACAACTGCAAACTACTCCTACCTACACACACACACGGGTGACGTTGCATACTCGTTGTGTAACCGTAACAACCTCACTGTTGTCCAAATGGAGACGATATCATTAGCCCAAAATTCCAATCATCTGGTCTCAGCTTCGGGCCATATTCTTTTATTTTGAAAGGGTTCCAAAGCTCCCGATCAGCAGTGGTTCAGGTTCCTGTGAATTGATAGTCAACATGTCCTTCTCCTTGTCCAGCCAATGAAGAAGGAGGAAGACCCCTCCCCAGACCGCCCCCTCCCCCCCCCATTCTGCACTCTGACGTCCCTCAAACTGCCCAGGTAACACACCTAAACACACACACACACACACAGTGATGTTGTAATATAACTATGATGACGATGCTGTTGCCACGCAGCCCCCCCAGTTGGTGTCGAGCAGCAGTGGGGTGATGTGCTGGTCTTATGAAGAGGTGCATGCTGGGACGGGGGGCTTCTCCCCCTCCCTGCAGGTGGGGGAGGGGGGGTTTGGAGTGGTGTACAGAGCGTCCCTGAGGAACACCGACTGTGCCGTCAAGAGACTGAAACAGGTCAGCTAATCACAGCTCAGATCAGAGTCACATGATCTTACTGTTCTGATGTCGCCAATCAATACCGATGGAACAGATCCGTGTTTCTATTGGCTGCACCCACAGAGGAGTGTCACACCGGCACACCTCTAATACCTGAGTGTTGACACGTGTCACTAGAGAAAGTGGACTGTGATTGGTCTGAGCTGTTGTTGTTGTTACAGGACTGTCTGCTGGACTGGATTCAGCTGAGGGAGAGTTTTCAGAATGAAGTGGACCAGCTGTCAAAGTGAGTACATATATACGTGTTTGTGTTTTTTATATTTAGACATATATATATATATATTTATGGTGGATTTGAAGCAGGTTTTACAGACGGGTCTGTGTGTCGATGGCTTTCCATCACAGTCTGCTGCATGAGGTCACGTCTCCCTGATAACTCGCTCTGAGTGACGGCTGCCTGTCAATGCGTGCAGGCAGCCTGACAGGGAGCAAACAGTGAGCAAAGTACCGGTACTTAAAATAGTCCAAATCATATTGTTTTCAAAGTAAAGGGTACCGCGGTACCTTTCTAGTACCGCAGTAGTTTCTATTACCCTGAAACCAAATCGTACGAGACGGTAGTGGAAGACGGAGAGGGCTTTTTGCATTAAAAGTAACGTCAGGGTGTCCTAACCTGCCTCGGTGGAGCGCGGTTTCAAAAAAAGGGTTCTGTTTTAAATGATCCTTGTGGTATTTTGACCAAAGTATGTTACAGACATTTCATTAATACCCCGAGGAACCATGTAAACCTGTGGTACAATGGGCACACGATGGGTCCTTTAACATTTTTAAGGCGATGGAAGAAAAAAAATACCGGAAACAGCGTGAAACCCCATGTGTCCAGGTCAGGGCAGTACTAGTTCTCTGTCCAGGTCAGGGCAGTACTAGTTCTCTGTCCAGGTCAGGGCAGTACTAGTTCTCTGTCCAGGTCAGGGCAATACTAGTTCTCTGTCCAGGTCAGGGCAGTACTAGTTCTCTGTCCAGGTCAGGGCAGTACTAGTTCTCTGTCCAGGTCAGGGCAGTACTAGTTCTCTGTCCAGGTCAGGGCAATACTAGTTCTCTGTCCAGGTCAGGGCAGTACTAGTTCTCTGTCCAGGTCAGGGCAATACTAGTTCTCTGTCCAGGTCAGGGCAGTACTAGTTCTCTGTCCAGGTCAGGGCAGTACTAGTTCTCTGTCCAGGTCAGGGCAGTACTAGTTCTCTGTCCAGGTCAGGGCAGTACTAGTTCTCTGTCCAGGTCAGGGCAGTACTAGTTCTCTGTCCAGGTCAGGACACCGTTACGTTTAAACAAACAGAGGCGCGACATACAGCAGAGATCTGTGCAGAGGAATTACGCTACGTGGCAAACCGACCACTCAAAGCACCGCTAGGCTAAGCTAGCTGCTAGGCTACTTCTACCTCAACATCTACCCTGCAGAGGACCACCACTGTGTCCCTAAAAGACAGTGGTTTGAAATTGTCCTGGCTAAATGTGGGACATGTTGGCACTTTAAACACGTCAAATGATGGAGAGTTGAGAGCAAAGTGCACAAGGACAACAGGAAGAGTCGCTAGTTCAACATGTTCCACCTCCAAGACGACTTCATGACTACAGGCCCGTCGCCCTGACCTCTGTAGTCATGAAGTCCTTAGAGCGCCTTGTCCTGTCCCACCTCAAAACCCTTAGCGACCTTTTATTGGACCCCTGCAGTTCCCCTAAAGAGCCAACTGGTCTGTAGACGGCGCAGCATGGCCCTTCATCCTCCAGCAGGATCCACCATCATTCCGTCTCTGCTGCAGGACGCGTGTTTTAACGTACTTATCTGTTTATATTATATTGTTAATTCTGGCTTGCTTCTTGATTCTTGCTTTCCATTATTTCTCTTTATCTTATTTTATTATATCTTATTCTTATATTGCACCAATTCACCAAGTCAAATTCCTCTATGTGTAACAAATGTGGCAGTAAATGGCTTCTGATGTGTGTGTGTGTGTGTGTGTGTTTATATACATACATACATGTGTGTGTGTGTGTGTGTGTATATGTGCATGTATACATACATACTGTATAAATGTGTGTGTATTTATATATGTATGTGCAATATATATACAACAATGTGATCACAGAAAACCATGAGGATTACAAATTGTAATGGTTGGCCGGCACTAATACACATATTGTGTGTGTTCTAGGTTCAGACATCCTCACATCGTGGATCTTTTGGGTTTCAGTGAAGGACCAGAAACAGTTTGTTTGATCTACAGCTACATGGAGCTGAGATCCCTGGAGGACCAGCTACACAAAGTAACGCGTATACACACACACACACACACACACACACAGACTCACACACACCATAACATAAACAATGTGTGTGCCCTCAGGAGTGTGTGTCTCTGACCTGGTCTCAGAGGGTGGGCGTTGTTAAAGGAGCCTCTGCGGCGCTGCAGTTCCTTCACTTCCCCCCCGACGGCCACGCGGCGCTGATCCACGGCGACGTAAAGAGGTGAGCAGACAATGATACGGCGTGACATCAAGACGGTGACGCCTACACAACATCACCTGCCTCCTCTCTGAACTCTGTGCTCAGCTCCTCCTCCTCTCTTCTTCTGCTGTCTCCTCAGCTCAAACATCCTGCTGGACCGCCACCTAGTGGCCAAGTTGGCCGATTTTGGTCTGGCCCGGTTGGCGCATCGCCGGCCCGCAGGTCGCTCGGCGGGCCAGACGGCATCAGTGGGTAAAACGGCGACGGTCAGAGGGACGCTGGCCTACCTTCCCGTAGAGTACGTGAGGAACGGGGAGCTCGGGACAGCTGTGGACGTCTACAGCTTCGGGGTGGTGAGACACACCGCCGAGGCTGATGGGAAACTTCCTTGCTCTCCTTGCTCTCTCTGAGCCGCTTCACACTGCTAGAGCAGCCTCTGTCTCTTCTGTCCTCGTCCTTCTGGACCTTTCAGGCGCTCGGTGTCTCAGGCTCTGCTCTCTCCCTTCTCTCGTCCTTCCTTGACGACCGCTCTTACTGGGTAACCACTGGAGTCCCCCAAGGCTCTGTCCTGGCTCCTCTCCTCTTCTCTGTGTACACCAACTGTTTTGACTCGCGTGGCTTCTCCTACCACAGCTATGCTGACGACACCCAACAAATCTGTTTTTTCCCCCAATCTGAGACACCGGTCATCTGAAGATTAACCTTGACGAGACTGAACTTCTTTTCCTTCCAGGGAAAGACTCTCCCACCAACAATCAGACTTTTTCCTTTGACTTACTCCGTACCAACCCCACCCTAACTGGTAGGAACCTCGGTGCGACACTCGACAGTCAATTTACCCCCACTGCCAACATTACGACAATATCATGTTCCTGTAGATACATGATGCACAACATCAGGACAATGCTCATCCTACTCCTTGACTACTATAACTCCACCTAGCAGGTCTACCTGCCAGCACCAACAGACCTCCGCAGCTCACCCAGAATGCAGCAGCTCGACTGGTCTTTAACCTTAATTCACCGACACTCCTTTCACTGGTCACCAGTCCTGGGTTTGGGTTAGATTAAATATCATCTGATCAATAAAGTCTTCGATGTCATCAGCCAGTTATGTCATCGTCTCTCATAAAATCTCTTGTGTTTCAGGTGTGGTGTACTATCTATACAATTGTTCATTATTACAGAGTGAGTCCTAGAATACTGAAGTAAAGATAGTAGTTTATAAACTAGTCTCAATGGTCCTACAGAGTGCAATGCAGTCTGGAGAAGCACCAGGATCTGTTTAGCTCCTTCCACCATTTAGGAGCAGGACAGCAAAGAGTGGAGATCTAGTCGAGTGTTTTGCTCTCAGTGAGGAGGAACAAGCAGTTTATCACATGCAGAGCGGAGAGTGCGGGTCGGGATGTCGGGTTGGACCAGGTCCTGGATGTAAGCTGGACCCCATCCATTCACAGCATGGCACGTGAGCACCATGTTTAGAACTGGATGAGCCACCGGTACCAGTGAAGAGAGCGGAGGAGTGGAGGAGTGAGGGAGAACTTAGGAAGGTTAAAGACCAGTGGAGCTGCTGCATTCTGGATGAGCTGCAGAGGTGGAATGGTGGTAGCAGGAGAATCTTTTCCCGGAAAGAGAAGTAGTTCCGTCTTGTCGGGGTTGATTTTCAGATGGTGGGCGGATCCACTGAGAGACGTCAGTCAGACAGGCAGAGATCCGAGTGAGGGAAGGAGAGGATTAGTTGGTGTCATCAGCATAGCTGTGGTAGGAGAAGCGAGCGAATGACAGCGCAGAGAGAGTTGGTGTAGAGCGAGAAGATGAGGGGACCCAGGACGGAACCCTGAGGAACTCCAGTAGTAAGAGGACAAGGTTCCGACACAGATCCTCTCCAGGTTACCCGGTAGGTGCGTCCGTCGAGGTAGGACGAGAGAAGGGAGAGAGCAGAGCCTGAGACACCAAGTTCCTGAAGGGAGGAGACAAGGATCTGCTGGTTGACTGTGTCAAATGCAGCAGAGACGTCCAGAAGGACGAGGACAGAGGAGAGAGAGGAGCTCTAGCAGTGTGGAGCTGCTCTGAGACAGCGAGGAGAGCAGTCTCTGTGGAACGGCCTTGAAGCCTGACTGGTGGGGGTCAAGGAGGTTGTTATGGTGGAGATAAGAGGAGAGCTGGTTAAAGATCACATGTTCAAGAGTTTTGGACAATCAGGGAAGAAGAGAGGAGGTCTGTAGTTGTTTTCTTCAGACGGGTTGAGGGTGGGTTTCTTCAGGAGAGGGTTGACTCTTCTCCTTCAGAGAAAACATCCAGATAACAGAGCATTGTTGATGAGACAGGTGAGGAAAGGAAGAAGGTCGGGAGTGATAGATTGTAGAAGATGTGATGGAATGGGGTCAAGAGGGCAGGTGGTTGGACGGGCAGAGGTTACTAGGGTAAGAACTTGGTTAGGAGACGGGGGTGAAGGAGGAGAGTGAGGGCGATAGAGGTGAAGCCAGTGGGACACGAGTAGGAGGAGGTGGGTTTGAGAAAGAGGAGCGTATGTCAGCTATTTTCTTGGTAAAGTCTAGAGAGGAGGACAGAGTTGAGAGGAGAGTCTCTGCAGCAGCGTCAGATGAGTGAGAAGGAGTCAGTAGAAGGGAGAGCTGATAGAACAGAGGAGAAGAGAGGGGGGGAGAGAGGAGGAGAGAGGGGGAGAGAGGAGGAGAGAGGAGGAGAGAGGGGGAGAGAGGAGGAGAACAGGTACAGAGTCAGTTAGTTACAGAGAGTAAGAGATGAAGAAGTGATCAGACACATGAAGTGGAGTCACAGAGAGGTTAGTGGTGGAGCAGTTTCTAGTGAAGATGTAGTCGAGGTGATTGGCGGCTTTGTGAGTAGGAGGAGAGGGACTGAGTGACCGAGCGAAAGAAGAAAGTAGGTGTAGGAGGTCCGATGACGTCTCTGTCTGGATGTTGAAGTCACCCAGGAGGACGAGTGGAGGGACATTTTCAGGGAGATTGGACAGGAGAATGACCCAAAACCTTTAGCTCTCCGTCCACTGGTGGGAGCATGCTCAGCTGGTCGTGTCTGTTTGTGCCCATCGGGACGGGAAAAAAAAAAACCGTTGCTGGGGGGACGGGTCACTCCCTTTATTGAACGGTGGGGAAACACTGAGTCACATTGTAACGCGACACAATCCTCCATCACGCGTCTCCTGGGTTTCAGGTGCTGTTGGAGGTTCTGACGGGACGTCGAGCTCTGGAGTTGGGCAGGAAGTCAGGAGAGACATACCTGGTGAGAACATAGAGACAGACAGACAGGGACAAACAGACTGTGATGGTTGTTTTAGTCATGTGGTTCTGGTTCTGATCCTGTAGAAGGACTTGGTGGAGGAGGTTGAGGAGAATCTGACTGGTTCGTCTGCAGAGGCCTGGAGAAAGCAGCTTGACCACCGGCTGATCCCAGGTCAGTGGGTTTGTACCAGCTGATAATGATGCTTGTGGACTGCTGTACTCATGATGTGTCTTCAGGGGACGCTGCGGAGCCGCCTGGCTGCATGGAGCTGGTGGACCTGGCTTGCAAGTGTCTGGACAAGAAGAGGAAGAAGAGGCCAGCGATGACAGAGGTCAGCAAGACCTGATGGTGATTCTGTAACCAGTCTGACTCCAGTCAAACTGTACTGTAACACCAGTCTATGTGCAGTCTAAACCCAGTCCAACACCAGTTTGACTACTCCAGCAAGAATCTGCCTCCAGTCTAACGCCAGTCCGACCCTCTGTTCTCCGCTCGCAGGTGTTTGATAAACTTCAGAATATCCACGTCTGCACGTGTCTGACCGGGACGTCGCCCCTCCATCACCCTGATCTTCACCCCCCCTCCCTGTCCTTACCCAAACCCCCCCACCCCCTGGACTCCAGTGTGGGACCGTTGTCCAACCAGCTGTCTAAACTGGGACCACTGGAGGACACATACCAGCTCTCCCAGTCCTCCCTGTTGTCCTCCTTCTGCTCCCTCACGGCTCCTCACTCCTCCTCCTCCCTCACCGGTCCATGTGAAACCGATGAGAGTCAAGGCTTCTCCCAGTATGACATTCGTTCCCAGTTCAGGTCTAACGAGACCAGCTCCAATTCTCCATCGCCAGCCACCAGAGACCATTACCACTGTCCAACTGGGCCCACAGAGTCCCAGGAGCCTTCGGTCCCCAGTGAAGACCAGTACAACTTCCCTCCCCCCCGAGGACCAGACACTAAAGGGCTCTGTGGTGTCCCAGAATGCTTCTCTCCTGTGGGGCCCCTGCAGTCGTTGTCCCCGGAGCCCTCGGGTCCCTCAGCAGGTTGTTAAAGGAGCCGATCTATAATAAAGGTTGTGTTGGACTTGTGTTGCGTACTAATCCACTTCCTGTGTTTCAGTCCTCATGATTCCCAGTCAGCAGCGTTTCCTGCACAAAGAGCAAAGGATTCAAGCGGCTCAGCTGCTGTCGTCTGATAACCTCTGTACGTAAATCACTGAGACGCTCTTCTCCATTTCCTCACATGTCCTCCCTTCATCATCGTCACGTTACCTGGTGTCCTTCCCTCAGATGGAGGGAGGCGTTCTGACCAGGGACCGGAGGAGAGCGACGAGTACCTTGCTCAGCACGACTGAACTCTTCCAGAGTCTGATCCTGAATCCCGACTGTGAAGAATAATCAATGTTTGTTCTGTGAACTGTTTGGTAGAACGTGTGAAGAACAACGTTCACGAAGTTTATACAAATCAATAAACACACAGCCTTCATGTACAGAACGTGAAGGTTTGATATCAAACCTGCAGTCTAATCGCTGCTTTATCGTAGGACAACACTGTACATCGTGGTGTGTTCACTGTACATCGTGGTGTGTTCACTGTACATCGTGGTGTGTTCAGGGTACATCGTGGTGTGTTCACTGTACATCGTGGTGTGTTCAGGGTACATCGTGGTGTGTTCACTGTACATCGTGGTGTGTTCAGGGTACATCGTGGTGTGTTCAGGGTACATCGTGGTGTGTTCAGGGTACATCGTGGTGTGTTCACTGTACATCGTGGTGTGTTCAGGGTACATCGGGGGGTGTTCAGGGTACATCGTGTACATAGTGGTGTGTTTAGTGTACATAGTGGTGTGTTTAGTGTACATCGTGTACATCGTGGTGTGTTCACTGTAGATCGTGGTGTGTTCAGGGTACATAGTGGTGTGTTTAGTGTACATCGGGGTGTGTTTAGTGTACATCGTGTACATAGTGGTGTGTTTAGTGTACATCGGGGTGTGTTTAGTGTACATCGTGTACATAGTGGTGTGTTTAGTGTACATAGTGGTGTGTTTAGTGTACATCGTGTACATAGTGGTGTGTTTAGTGTACATCGGGGTGTGTTTAGTGTACATCGTGTACATAGTGGTGTGTTTAGTGTACATCGGGGTGTGTTTAGTGTACATCGTGTACATAGTGGTGTGTTTAGTGTACATAGTGGTGTGTTTAGTGTACATCGTGTACATAGTGGTGTGTTTAGTGTACATCGGGGTGTGTTTAGTGTACATCGTGTACATAGTGGTGTGTTTAGTGTACATCGGGGTGTGTTTAGTGTACATAGCGGTGTGTTTAGTGTACATAGTGGTGTGTTTAGTGTACATCGTGTACATAGTGGTGTGTTTAGTGTACATCGGGATGTGTTTAGTGTACATAGTGGTGTGTTTAGTGTACATAGCGGTGTGTTTAGTGTACATCGGGGTGTATTTAGTGTACATAGTGGTGTGTTTAGTGTACATCGTGTACATAGTGGTGTGTTTAGTGTACATCGGGGTGTGTTTAGTGTACATAGTGGTGTGTTTAGTGTACATCGGGGTGTTTTTAGTGTACATAGTGGTGTGTTTAGTGTACATCGTGTACATAGTGGTGTGTTTAGTGTACATCGGGGTGTATTTAGTGTACATAGTGGTGTGTTTAGTGTACATCGTGTACATAGTGGTGTGTTTAGTGTACATCGGGGTGTGTTTAGTGTACATAGTGGTGTGTTTAGTGTACATCGTGTACATAGTGGTGTGGACCCTAATAATAATCCTCATAATTGAAACTATAATGACATTGATAGTAATAATGAAATGACTTATAATAATGAGAATATTAGTCATCAATCATGTAATAATATGAATGGGTGTAAAGCATGTGATAATATGTGATAATATGTGATAAGGGACTTTCCTGTACACATGTGTTGTGTAATATATACATACAATATTCTATTATACTCAATGAATCTCAGATTATTTAAATTATATATATATATATTAATAGAACTTCATATACTCTCCCCCAAACACACTAGTACACAGTATGATGTACTATTTATATATATATATATATACACTGTACATTTATTCTTTCTCAGATCTTTCATGGATTCAGTTTATGGATTCAACACAGGAAGACAAAGCGTTTATTTAATGATTATTCCATTTAAAATAAGTGATTATCGATCTGTTTGATCCGTCAACACATGCGAGTCCGTGCGCGCGGACGTGCGCATTCCCGAGTCGTTGTGAGCGCGCCTCGCGGTGCTGATGGAGCGGCTCCTCATTCAGGCTGCTGCTTTATCGATGAGGAGGAAGAGGAGGAGAAGGAAGATGAAGAGCGAGGATCCTTCATCCGATCACACCATCGATCTGCGATGATCGATCATCGGGGCGGCCGCGCCGATCGGCTCGTCTGATCCCGGATGGGAGCAGTGATTCTATCGATCGATCACACCTGAGGTGAGACGATCAGCGGACCGGAGGGCGGCGGCAGGTCCGCGGGTTCGATCCCCGGCGGAGGACGGCCAGGTAGGAGCCTCCGCGGAGAAGCGGGTCACTTTGAGTCCACCCGGCTCGTGGCGGCAGGGCTCCACGGTGACGTCATAAAGGTGTGGTGTCCTCCAGCTGTCACGAGCTCCTCTTCAATTCGGCTCTTCGGTTGTAACCAGATCTCTGCGGGAAAGCGTCTGACACGTGAGCCACGTGTATTTCATCAGCGACCACGTTGGTCAACCTGTTGTTATTATGGGCCACGTGCCACTTTGAAGGGACGGCTCGGTGTTTACCTGTTCACCTGTTCGCCTGTCTACCGGCACACTGACAAAACGGAAGTCACCATTCTCTGACTTCCTGTTACCGATGCCAGCGTTCATCAGTGATAATAATAGTACATTTAATTTGACACGATACATCGATTACAAGATATGTACTTGTCTGCTTCGCACCTGTAAAGAGAGCAGGAAACAAACAGGAAGTTATAAACGGTCACTTCCGGTTAGATCTGTAGTTTCACAGTTCTGATTCATCCATTTAATGTAAGTGCTGCAGTTAGTTAGTGTGTTAGTGGAGGTAGAGTCTGAAGAGGTGTGTCTTTAGTCTGAAGATGTGAAGGCTCTCTGTGGTCCTGGTGTCTTCAGAGACCTCCTTCCACCATTTAGGAGCAGGACAGCAAAGAGTGGAGATCTAGTCGAGTGTTTTGCTCTCAGTGAGGAGGAACAAGCAGTTTATCACATGCAGAGCAGAGAGGTCAGAGGTCGGGATGTCGGGTTGGACCAGGTCCTGGATGTAAACTGGACCCCATCCATTCACAGCGGGGTACGTGAGCACCATGTTTAGAACTGGATGAGCCACCGGTACCAGTGAAGAGAGCGGAGGAGTGGAGGAGTGAGGGAGAACTTAGGAAGGTTAAAGACCAGTGGAGCTGCTGCATTCTGGATGAGCTGCAGAGGTGGAATGGTGGTAGCAGGAGACCTGCAGGAGGGAGTTACAGGAGTCCAGGAGGGAGACGACAAGAGCCTGAATCAGTACCTGCGCTGCCTTCCATCCATAAAAACGTGGATCCAAGAAGCTCCCTTAAAATAAGACTGTTAAAGAGTTTTAGTAGATTCTCATTTACATTGAAGAGAACTGTTCACTTAAATATATATTTATGTATATGTAAATATACACATTCATGTATTTCCAAATCATATTTCTAAATGTTTCCAAAAACTACTTTACCCATGTGCCTCAGCTTCTGTTGCTATGGAGACAACTCCATCGACAGGAGTGATGTGATGATTACATCATAATCAGAAGCTGCTGCCCGGCAACAGAGTCTGAAGCTCTTTCATTCGATGGCTCTTACACCAATGCACTCTGGGACTTTAACTCTTTTTATTATAAGAGTTAGTTCTGTCTGTGTGATGACACCCAGTTGACAGATTCCACACAAACACACAAACTGAAGGTCCGTGGGTTAAAAGGTTATTGGCTCCCCGGCTGGAGCTCTCAACCAATCAGCTTTGAGTATTCAGAGTTGGGATTTTCTATATTGTTGCCATGCGGAGAATTGGCTGCCTGACCTACATTTATCCCCCACACACACACACACACATTCTCAGACATGCACACTCATTCGTCATGTCTTACCTGTGTGTGTGTGTGTGTGTGTGTGTGTGTGTGTGTGTGTTTTGCAGGCTTCAGTAGGAAGAGGAAGACAAATCTCTCCTACATTTAGACTAAAGCTAAATATTAAACGTACTGCAGTTGTATCTCTCTTTTCTTCTGGCCACTGAAAGCTCTTTAGTTAAACATGACATCACCCTCCTGCACACAAGTGTCTCGCCATGTGGAACCTCCACTTTGGTCATCACACTTTTCTTTGTCTGTCTCTGTTTTTCTCTCCGCTTGTCTCTGTTCATTCTGGATGCTCCTTCGCCTCCTCCTCTCCTCCTTTTGTTTTCTTCTCAGGTCAAAGCTCCTGAAGAGCCTTTCTCTCCCTAGAGGCCAAAGTGCGGCTAACACGTAGCAGCTAGCAGCTAGCAGCTAGCCCCAGGCGTCCTGAGGGCTCCAGGCTGTTGGATGGCTGAAGGAGTGAAGTACTGGAGCTCTAATGAACCCAGGTGACCTACTGGTTGACTGACTGACTGTCAATGAGTGTTCTGCAGCAAGCCTGAATGTGTTTCCTTCACAGTGACTCTCCAACATTATGAAGAGATGAAGATTTCATCCCCTTTGTGTTGATTGTATGGGAAAACACCAGCCATGGAGGTCAAAGGTCGATTAACCTCTGCACCTGGTGAGAAAAGACAGGAGCAATGTGCTGTTGAAGTGTGTCAACGAGAACAGCTGTGTCTCAAAGTCGCTAGGCTGCATCCTTGTAGCCTGCATCCTTGTAGGCTGCATCCTTGTAGCCTGCATCCTTGTAGCCTGCAGCCTTGTAGCCTGCATCCTTGTAGCCTGCAGCCTTCGTAGACCTGGCTGGTCCTCCAACAACCGCATAGGCTGAACGGACCGGTCTCTGAATTGGGACGGTCTGTCCTACGGGGGGACTTCCTGCCTGCGTCATCAGCTTTACCTCCACTGCTCCCGTTGCCTAGCAACCTGCTGCAGAGTGAAAGCCTGAAGGCCGGCGTCTGCGTCTGCGTCGACGCACTCGTTTCACTTCATGGTTCTGCGTGTGTTGCAGAGCGATTCGCACACTGCTGCTTTTCATCACGGACACATTTGTCCCGTATTTTCATCCACGACTTTGTTCCTCTCGACCGGCAAACCGGCGTTTGCGGCGATCTCCCTCCGTGAAACCAACCCGCTTCTGAACCCGCCAATGACGGCTCGTATAAGCGTCATATTTACGCATTTCTTCCCACAAAAGCTCTTCAATGTCTCGACACACACAAGGACGCAAGGAGGCGTGAAAAGCCACACAAGGGACACACAAAGGGGTCTTGTGTGCCCCTTGTGTGGCTCTAAAATACAGATGGAGAAGATAATCTTCTTATTTCTTTTCATTTAGAACTTCTCCTCTGGAGCACGAAGCATTTCAGCCTGAAACGTGTTCTGGTTATTTTATATTAGATTAAATCAGTCAGGACTTCAGCTACAAGTCATAATGCAGTGTGTGTGTGTGTGTGTGTGTCTGTGTGTGTGTGTGTGTGTGTCTGTGTGTGTGTGTGTGTGTGTGTGTGTGTGTGTGTCTGTGTGTGTGTGTGTGTGTGTCTGTGTGTGTGTGTGTGTGTGTCTGTGTGTGTGTGTCTGTGTGTGTGTGTCTGTGTGTGTGTGTGTGTGTGTCTGTGTGTGTGTGTGTGTGTGTGTGTGTGTGTGTGTGTGTGTGTCTGTGTGTGTGTGTGTGTGTGTCTGTGTGTGTGTGTGTCTGTGTGTGTGTGTGTGTGTCTGTGTGTGTGTGTGTGTGTGTCTGTGTGTGTGTGTCTGTGTGTGTGTGTGTGTGAGCAGACCCTCTCAGGAAGCACAGGGAGCGAATGGCAGCGCTGCAGGAGCGGAGGCGGAGCCTGCAGACGCTGCTGAGCGCCCGAGTGGCTGAGCTGAGACGCGTCTGTCTGCAGGAGGCGGTGAGGACACACATAGCCCCTCCCCCCAGAGGGGATTATCCAATCAGATCTCATCACGGCGGTGTACCAGACTCACAGAGTGTGTTGTTCTTGTTTAGGAGCTGACGGGGGCGCTGCCCAGTGACTTCCCCCTAGAGGCGGGGGAGAAACCCCCCTCTGTGCCCCCGAGACGTGGGACGTCCCGCGAAGCAAACAGAAAGTGCCAAGTAGAGGTGGGTCATGTGACCTTGTGAGTAGCGATCTGCTACCTTCTACACAAACACGCCTCCTTGTGTTTCAGGAGGAAAACTCTCAGCGTTCAAAGCCGAAGAAAACTTTGTTCAGTGCAGCTTTGCGGAAACACAGCGACCCTGAACACAACACACAGACACACACGCAGCACGGCAAAAGGACCGTACACCGAGGCTGCCACACAGGTAACACACCTACACGCACACGCACACATGTGGTTGCAGGACGATGACTGAATGTGTGTGTGTGTTTCCAGATGACACAGTGAGGTCAGACAGCGGCTCCACTTCAGACTCTGCAGGTCTAGAAAACGGTAACAAGTCACATGAATAAATCACAGTCCATCCAGGAGAAAGACACATGAACATGAAGAGAGAGCGCTCATGTGATTGGGTGAAAATGAGGGAGACATCTGATTGGCTACAGGTCCATGTTGTCCATTTGTGGATCTACTCATATCAGAAGACCCACAAACAAATATAAACATACACACACATACACACACATCCACGCACATACACACACATACACACACATCCACGCACATACACACACATACACGCACATACACGCACATACACACACATACACGCACATACACGCACATACACACACATACACACACACACACACACACACACACACACACACACACATACACACACATACACGCACATACACACACATACACACACATACACGCACATACACGCACATACACACACATACACGCACATACACGCACATACATACACATACACGCACATACACACACATACACGCACATACACGCACATACATACACATACACGCACATACACGCACATACACGCACATACACGCACACATACACGCACATACACGCACATACACGCACATACACGCACATACATACACGCACATACACGCACATACATACACGCACATACACGCACATACACGCACATACATACACGCACATACACGCACATACATACACGCACATACATACACACACATACACGCACATACACGCACATACACGCACATACACGCACATACACGCACATACACCCACATACACGCACATACATACACGCACATACACGCACATGCACGCGCATACACGCACATACACGCACATACACACACATACACGCACATACACACACATACACGCACATACACGCACATACACGCACATACATACACGCACATACACGCACATGCACGCGCATACACGCACATACACGCACATACACACACATACACGCACATACACGCACATACACGCACATACACGCACATACACACACATACACGCACATACACGCACATACACGCACATACACACACATACACGCACATACACACACAGACACACACAGACACGCACATACACGCACATACACGCACATACACGCACATACACGCACATACACGCACATACACGCACATACACCCACATACACGCACATACATACACGCACATACACGCACATGCACGCGCATACACGCACATACACGCACATACACACACATACACGCACATACACACACATACACGCACATACACGCACATACACGCACATGCACGCACAATCCTCCGTATCCTGACCATATGTTTGTAGTTGACTAATTTGTTCTCTTGTTATTATGTTATTATGTATCGTCCCTTAAGACAAGACAAGCAAAGATAAAATAAAGTTGTTTTTTTAAATCAAAAGAATCTCTATCTGTCTCTGTCTCTGTCTCTCAGATGACGGTGTGTCTGGTCCTCTCCTCGTCTCCTCTGGTTCTCCAGTTAAACTCTTCTCCCAGAACAAAACCAGCAGGAACTCTCTGCACATCAGGTGCACACACACACACACACACAGACACAGACACACACACACAGACACACACACACACACACACACACACACACACACAGATAACCGTCAGCGTTGAGCTAACTGTTAGCAGCTACATTACACCATTCTGTCTTTCAGGACTGACCATCCAGAGACTCTCCAGATTTATAAGCCCCTCCCTCTGCCTCCCCCCCATCTTCCCCCTCCACCCCCCCGCTCCTGGGACTCCTCTGGCCCCTCCGATACCGGCGGGGTCCGGTTCAACGCAGCTTGTCATAGCAACAGCTCAGAGGACAGGGGTTTGATGGTCAGAGGAGAGACCCTGCTGGAGGGACCAACCACGGGGATGACCAGCAACGGGCTCACTGAGGGGGCGGAGGTGGGCCGGTGGAGGGGAGGGGGGTATAGTGAGGTCCTGCTAGACTATGTGTGGGGAAAACAGCGGCACCTGCAGCCCAACAGCCAGCATCCAATCCCATGCAACTACCAGCTGCTCTTCAATGGTTACTCCTCCCAGCAGCCTCTAGGAGACCCCCCAACCTACCGCACCCACCTGGGGGACCAGCGCCGGGTCAGGGTGACACGCACCAAGTCCTGCGGCCCCTTCCTCCCATTGCAGAAGGGTCAGGCGGATACCAATGATTCTCCTCTGTCTGCTATTCAGCCAGACCCCCACCCCTTCCTGCTGCCCCCCCGGCCACCACAGCTGCCCCCTGTTCAGGACGCACAGCTGGAAGAGGCCACCAGGAGCCTACACAAGACCCTTGCACTGGAAGGTAGGCACCGTCCAATGCTGCTCCATCACGAGCTGAGCTGGAAGTAAACAGTGCACCACAAACCAGTCCATCATTGACCAGTCCACCATAAACCAGTCCACCATAAACCAGTCCATCATTGACCAGTCCACCATAAACCAGTCCACCATAAACCAGTCCATCATTGACCAGTCCACCATAAACCAGTCCATCATTGACCAATCCACCATAAACCAGTCCATCATTGACCAGTCCACCATAAACCAGTCCATCAACCAGTCCATCATTGACCAGTCCACCATAAACCAGTCCATCATTGACCAGTCCATCATTGACCAGTCCACCATAAACCAGTCCATCATTGACCAGTCCACCAAAACCCAGTCCATCAACCAGTCCATCATTGACCAGTCCACCAAAAGCGAGTCCACTATCAACCAAAATATATAATAATATTTCTGATGTGGAAGCCAACTGAGTTTATTGATCCTTGCAGTTAATTGAACTCAAGGGTCGACCTAAGAAAACGTCAAGGAGGAGGTTGTCTGTTAATCCACGGGGTGTGTGTGTGTGATTGACAGGTCTAAGGGACTGGTACCTGAGGAACACAAAAGGCTCCGCCCACCAAAACCCGGCCAACGGAAAGATTAGCACAGGGGGCATCGATCAGGTCGGAGGGGGAGGAGCTCTGCAGAGCGACCTGAGGACTCACGTTGTAATCCAGCAGTCCACCTATTGGACGGAGAAGAGTCAACGTCCCACCCTGGCGCATTCTTCCACGTTCCACGGACAGCCATTCCAGGGCAGGTAGGAGTCGGCTCACCTGCACAGGTAGCCCTCCAGCTGTGCCGGACCAGCTGATTCTCTCTCTCTCTCTCTCTCAGGTCCATGAAGGGCCCTCTCTACCACAACTCCTTCCCTCCCCACACACATGAAGACCAGCCGTCTCCTGGAACTCTGGTCTAGCTCAGCGACCAATCAGGACGCGAGCTGATAGAAACTCCGACCAATCCTGGGATTCAGCTGAAGCCCCGCCTCTCGTGAGGTCACACGGAAGGTGACAATGTCACTGTCCTGAGAGAGGCTGCGATTTGTCCTCGTGGTGGCATTCCAGATGCTCAAACTGCAAAGGATTTCTGGGTAATAAAACATGCCAAACCTAGCATGTAGTGAACTACAGGTATCGTGTTTACACTTTCTATGATGTCTTCAATCTATTCGCTCAGACAATCAGGAAAAGAAACATATTTTTTTTAACTTCTGACTGACAACTGACCGATATTTACCAGCTCAAACCAGCAGACCTTTTGATGAGGTGTGAGGGATCGGATCAGGTGACCTCAGGTGAATCAGACAGGAACCAGCAGGTGAGACTCAGGTATTCTTAGTTTGAGCACAGGGCATAAGGGTTAGGGTTAGGGTTAGGGTTAGGGTTAGCACAATAGCAACACCAGGGTGCGCTTTACTTTCCTCATTCATTCATTCACTCTGTATCAGTTTACACATATG
The DNA here is from genome assembly GCF_964276395.1 of Gasterosteus aculeatus. Classification (NCBI taxonomy): domain Eukaryota; kingdom Metazoa; phylum Chordata; class Actinopteri; order Perciformes; family Gasterosteidae; genus Gasterosteus; species Gasterosteus aculeatus. The sequence goes on from NC_135689.1 coordinate 303,925, forward strand.
AACTAAATAAGATGTTACGTTAAAGACTAAAGTGTTTTCTGGAAGACGTCACGTCCTTTTCTGGACGATCCTGTTGATGAAGAAGCGCTTTTACTCCTCAGGCTGTTAAACACGTCAGGAGAGAATATTGAGGCCGATTAGATATATTCTCATTTCCAAATGACTACTTGTTTGAACACTATCGTTTTTCTTCACCGTCCATCAAATATGTCCATGACCTCAGCCGTCCTCATAGAAGTAACGTCCCCATGGTGGACGTGCTCTCACATACGAGCACATTCTTTGTGTAGTATCACGTGTTTTCCTTTACAACATTAGAATATCAGTAAAGCTGCTGCATGCAGAGCCGTGAGAAACGTCTTTTAAACCTTTTTGTTGGACACAAACCAGTGAGACGTTAAAGAGGAGTTCAGCAGGACGCACCTGAAGGAAACACATTACAGGTCCAACACCATCGTACAGCTTATACCAGCGATATTATTCTAAATATGAGCATGTGTGTGTATTTCCAGCCTGTGTGTAGTGCATTCTAACAAACAGAGAGGTGTCAACTCTGAGTCAACCTACTCCAAGTTGATTGAACCAACTCTAAACAGCCAAAACAGAGTTTGTCAAACCTCCTACTTGAAACAACCCTGCAACAACAATATAACACCAGCGACAACAACAACAACAACAACAACAACAACGTATCACTGGGAACAACCAATCCAATCAATGCCATCCGTTCTGAGGGATGTTCACACTTGATGTTGACAGACATAATTGATCCGTTGTCCAGCTGAGGGTTGAGCTTCCTGTTACCCAGAGGGCACCACGGCAGGATGCGGCCCTAATGATGGTACCAGGTGTGAACAGAACCAAATCCAGATCCAGTCTGAGAGCAATAAGAGGACCAGGGAGTCCATGATGTGCTCCGAACCTTTGCAGTGACAATCAGACGATGATGTCACGGAGTCGATTGATCCGTTTATTGATCGACCGCACTCAGCCTGTTTTCTAATCAGCTTTAGGGAACTCTTTTATACAAATATCCCTGAACTCAACATGAATGAAATGCAATTTTTCTAAAGTGTTTGATGGTGTCAGAAAGACTTTAATGATCCATTGAAGTGTTGATGACTGATTATTTAT
>NC_135689.1:310058-372558 GCF_964276395.1 Gasterosteus aculeatus
TCATGCTGGAACAGTTCCTCATGAAGTACGTATGGAGCGCCTCCGGCCTGGTGATGGTCGCTGTGCCAATCATCACTGCCACGGGATACTCCAGATACGGTGAGAAGACACCAACCACGAACACACACACACACACACACCTGTGTAGTGGCAGAGGGACAGTTAGCTAGCATGCTAATTGTGTGTGTGTGGTATCTGCTCCTTTACCTTCTCCTATGTAACTTCTCTGTCTGGGATCTTTGATCTGCGCAGACTCTGAGGAGGTGAAGCAGGCAGCCCTGGTGATGAAGGAGGAGGATCTAGTGAGCGAAAGGACTCAGGCCTTCACCACAGCCAGAAACCTCCTCAGCGCTGCAGCTGATGCTGTGGAGAGGATCATGAGCTCATACAAGGAGGTGCACATACTCCTCCTCGTCTGCCTCTCCTCCTATCTTACACATTTCCCTCAGTGCTGTGTTTCTATAGGTGACGTAGCTTCACGTGTCTCTAGGTGACGTGGCTTCACATGTCTCTAGGTGACGTGGCTTCACGTGTCTCTAGGTGACGTGGCTTCACATGTCTCTAGGTGACGTGGCTTCACGTGTCTCTAGGTGACGTAGCTTCACGTGTCTCTAGGTGACGTAGCTTCACGTGTCTCTAGGTGAAGTAGCTTCACGTGTCTCCACGTGTCTCTAGGTGACGTAGCTTCACGTGTCTCTAGGTGACGTAGCTTCACGTGTCTCTAGGTGAAGTAGCTGCATGTGTCTCTAGGTGACGTAGCTTCATGTGTCTCTAGGTGAAGTAGCTGCATGTGTCTCTAGGTGTAGTAGCTATGTTTCTGTAGGTGACGTAGCTTCATGTGTCTCTAGGTGACGTAGCTTCATGTGTCTCTAGGTGACGTAGCTTCATGTGTCTCTAGGTGACGTAGCTGCATGTGTCTCTAGGTGAAGTAGCTGTGTTTCTGTAGGTGACGTAGCTGCATGTGTCTGTAGGTGAAGTAGCTGCATGTGTCTAGGTGAAGTAGCTGCATGTGTCTGTAGGTGAAGTAGCTGCATGTGTCTCTAGGTGAAGTAGCTGTGTTTCTGTAGGTGAAGTAGCTGCATGTGTCTAGGTGAAGTAGCTGTGTTTCTGTAGGTGAAGTAGCTGCATGTGTCTAGGTGAAGTAGCTGTGTTTCTGTAGGTGAAGTAGCTGCATGTGTCTAGGTGAAGTAGCTGTGTTTCTGTAGGTGACGTAGCTGCATGTGTCTAGGTGAAGTAGCTGTGTTTCTGTATGTGACGTAGCTTCACGTGTCTCTAGGTGAAGTAGCTGTGTTTATGTAGGTGACGTAGCTGCATGTGTCTAGGTGAAGTAGCTGTGTTTCTGTAGGTGATGTAGCTGCATGTGTCTAGGTGAAGTAGCTGTGTTTCTGTAGGTGACGTAGCTGCATGTGTCTCTAGGTGAAGTAGCTGTGTTTCTGTAGGTGACGTAGCTTCACGTGTCTCTAGGTAAAGTGGCTGTGTTTCTGTAGGTGACGTAGCTGCATGTGTCTAGGTGAAGTAGCTGTGTTTCTGTAGGTGACGTAGCTTCACGTGTCTCTAGGTGACATAGCTGTGTGTCTGCAGGTGACGGAGCTGGCAGGGTACACCGCCCGTGTCTCTGAGATGTTGGAGGTGTTTGAGGAGGTGAATGAAGGGGTCTACCGGCGCCCTGGAGGCAGAGAGGAGGTGTCATCAGGGGGCGGAGTTCCGCCCCACAGACAGCGGCTGCAGACCAGAGGTTTGACGTCAGAGCGCGGTCATGTGACCAGGAAGAGATCAAAGGAATAAACAGTGACTGGATTCGACTCGTCCAAAAAATGACCTCCTAACGTCTGTTCCTAGACCTCTATGCAAAAGGTCACGGGGTCATGGAAAGATGGGGAGGTTTTCCATGGGTCAAGGAATAGACGTTAGCAGGTCGTTAATAGACTATTGGAATCCAGCCAAAGGTTCTAATGAGCCACAGCTCTTTGTCCCGCCCTCCTCACGATTGTGTATGCAGGTCAGGTGATCAGTGTGGAGAAGGGGATTCGCTGTGAGAACCTGCCAATCATCACACCAACCGGAGATGTGGTGGTTTCTAGCCTCACCATCCAGGTGACGCACACACACGCACACGCACACACACACACACACCGGTGTTGTAGTGTGTGTCGGTGACCACATGGTGTCACTCTTGTCATGTGATGTCTTCAGGTCAACTTGTATCTGAGGGCTGAATACAAAGTACTTTTACTGCCTCATTGTAGTAAATGTACTTTAGTGCATGTAGTACTGAACTAAAGTACACGTTTGAGTTACACTCTTTGTGTATATTAAAATTGTATAACACAGTACTTCTACTACAGTAAAGGTACTTTGTCCTCTAATAGCAACAACAAACATCTGATGTGGATCCTATAATCGTATAGTCATAATAGTCGAGTTATTGATCTTCTGTCCCGATGACGTCACGGATGCTCAGTGCTGTTTCCACCAGCCTCACATCTCTGACAGAGGTTAAAGGTCAGAGCTCATTAGCATTTACTGAATCAGTGTGTGTGTGACCAGACACACAATAGAGGGATTATAGACTGACATTTTGTGGTTGGAGAGAAAATCACCACAGAAGAAGAACATTGATGGACAGTCTCCTCTCTGTGATCTGACTCTTGACCTTTGAACCCTGTACTGCGCGCTGGGATTTGTCTCGCTCCTAATTCTCAGAAACACACATATATATATATATATGTACACATAGACACACACAGAGAGACACACACACAGACAAAGCACTATACACGTTATGTAGATTGTAGATTATGTAAATCCTTAATTTTTGGGGCCACACGAGAGACGCAGATGGTTGCTGAGGGCCAATGAAACATTCTACTACAAGACCTCAGACTAAGATAGAAAACATATTTAGTTTCAGATTATTAATAATAAACTGACATATGACGTAGTTATTAAAGCTTTTGTATAGAACTCAGAATTCCAGAAATTAAAACATGCTTTTCAAGTTTTGCAATGAAACCAAAGAGCCTTAAAATAAAAGTTCCCCTGCTCTTCTCTCTTCTGACCTGAAGTCACAACTTTGGACTCACAAAGACAAAACAATGGGGAAGACAAGTGTATAACTTTGATATTAAAGTTTGTGTCCCTCAGGTGGACGAGACGATGAATGTGTTGATAACTGGTCCAAACGGATGTGGGAAGAGTTCTCTGTTCAGGATCCTCAGCGGACTGTGGCCTGTTTATGGAGGAGTGCTGTACCGCCCCGACCCACAACACATGTTCTACATCCCACAGAGGTATAACACTCAGCCCTGAGCCCGCCCCTAGACCATAGACCTGAGCCCGCCCAGCCCGTAGACCTGAGCCCGCCCCTAGACCTGAGCCCGCCCAGACCGTAGACCTGAGCCCGCCCCTAGACCTGAGCCCGCCCCTAGACCTGTGCCCGCCCAGACCATAGACCTGAGCCCGCCCCTAGACCTGAGCCCGCCCGCAGACCGTAGACCTGAGCCAGCCCAGACCGTAGACCTGAGCCCGCCCCTAGACCTGTGCCCGCCCAGACCATAGACCTGAGCCAGCCCAGACCGTAGACCTGAGCCCGCCCCTAGACCTGAGCCCGCCCAGACCGTAGACCTGAGCCCGCCCCTAGACCTGAGCCCGCCCGTAGACCATAGACCTGAGCCAGCCCAGACCGTAGACCTGAGCCCGCCCGTAGACCATAGACCTGAGCCAGCCCAGACCGTAGACCTGAGCCCGCCCCTAGACCTGAGCCCGCCCAGACCGTAGACCTGAGCCCGCCCCTAGACCTGAGCCCGCCCAGACCGTAGACCTGTGCCCGCCCCTAGACCTGAGCCCGCCCAGACCGTAGACCTGAGCCCGCCTCTAGACCTGTGCCCGCCCCTAGACCTGAGCCAGCCCAGACCGTAGACCTGAGCCCGCCCGTAGACCATAGACCTGAGCCAGCCCAGACCGTAGACCTGAGCCCGCCCCTAGACCTGAGCCAGCCCAGACCGTAGACCTGAGCCCGCCCCTAGACCTGAGCCCGCCCAGACCGTAGACCTGTGCCCGCCCCTAGACCTGAGCCTGCCCAGACCGTAGACCTGAGCCCGCCCCTAGACCTGTGCCCGACCCTAGACCTGAGCCCGCCCGTAGACCATAGACCTGAGCCAGCCCAGACCGTAGACCTGAGCCCGCCCCTAGACCTGAGCCCGCCCAGACCGTAGACCTGAGCCCGTCCCTAGACCTGAGCCCGCCCGTAGACCGTAGACCTGAGCCCGCCCCTAGACCTGAGCCCGCCCAGACCGTAGACCTGAGCCCGCCCCTAGACCTGAGCCCGCCCGTAGACCGTAGACCTGAGCCCGCCCCTAGACCTGAGCCCGCCCAGACCGTAGACCTGAGCCCGCCCAGACCGTAGACCTGGGCCAGCCCAGACCGTAGACCTGGGCCAGCCCAGACCGTAGACCTGGGCCAGCCCAGACCGTAGACCTGAGCCCGCCCCTAGACCTGAGCCCGCCCAGACTGTAGACCTGAGCCAGCCCAGACCGTAGACCTGAGCCCGCCCCTAGACCTGGGCCAGCCCAGACCGTAGACCTGGGCCAGCCCAGACCGTAGACCTGAGCCCGCCCCTAGACCTGAGCCCGCCCCTAGACCTGAGCCCGCCCAGACCATAGACCTGAGCCAGCCCAGACCGTAGACCTGAGCCCGCCCCTAGACCTGAGCCTGCCCAGACCGTAGACCTGAGCCCGCCCCTAGACCTGAGCCCGCCCAGACCATAGACCTGAGCCAGCCCAGACCGTAGACCTGAGCCCGCCCCTAGACCTGAGCCCGCCCAGACCGTAGACCTGTGCCCGCCCCTAGACCTGAGCCCGCCCAGACCATAGACCTGAGCCAGCCCGGACCGTAGACCTGAGCCAGCCCGTAGACCTGGGCCAGCCCATACCGTAGACCTGTGCCAGCCCGTAGACCTGGGCCAGCCCATACCGTAGACCTGAGCCAGCCCGTAGACCTGGGCCAGCCCATACCGTAGACCTGGGCCAGCCCGTAGACCTGGGCCAGCCCGTAGACCCTACATGTTGGAGTAATGATAATGTACTAGCACCTGTAGTCGTGTACAAGTACTGTGTTCTTCACAGACCCTACATGTCGGAGGGGACCCTCAGAGACCAGCTGATCTACCCGGACTCGGAGGAGGAGATGGTCAAGAGAGGAGTCACAGATTCAGATCTGGAGGAGACCCTTGCGACGGTCCACTTGCTCTACATCCTGGACAGAGAGGGAGGTCCGTAGACGTTAATAGTACTAATAGTATAGTATACTAATACGGACACTCATCTTGTAGTGCAGTATTGTCATATACTTCTACATGTGGTATTAATACTCAGATATTTCATCAGGTTGGGAGTCAGTCAGCGACTGGAGAGACGTTTTGTCTGGAGGAGAGAAACAGAGGATGGGGATGGCTCGCATGTTCTACCACCGGTACTCTGTGTGTGTGTGTGTGTGTGTGTGTGTGTGTGTGTCCTCCTAAGGAACCTCAGCAGACTAACCTCCCCCCTCCCCTCTTTCCCAGCCCTCAGTACGCGCTGCTAGATGAGTGTACGAGCGCCGTCAGCATCGACGTGGAGGGAAGCATCTTCCAGGCTGCAAAGGATGCTGGGATATCCCTGCTGTCAATCACACACCGACCCTCTCTGTGGTCAGTGCGCGCACACACACACACACACACGCAGATGAATGTCTAAATGTGACTTCTAATCTGGCTTTTTGTTCCCTTTCCTCCTCTAACAGGAAGTACCACTCTCATCTGCTTCAGTTTGATGGAGAAGGTGGATGGAAGTTTGAACCTCTGGATGCCTCCACCCGTCTCTCTCTGCAGGTCTGTCCACCGGCTCTGGTGTTTAAATCAAACTCACCCCAGATCCACTGTCCTGCAGTCTTGTTCATGTAATTTATAGAAGGAAAGATAATTATTAGTATTCGCTGATACTCACCTGTACACACTACCGGCTCTCTTACCCTCCTCTTCATCAGCTTATCCTTCACATCCATATGAAGTCATAATAAACACTGTAAAAACTCATTAACACTCATAATAGACACTCATTAATAAAACATTATTAACACTCAAAACAAACGTTCATTATAAAATGAAATATGAATTCATTATAAATAGTTATAATATAGAATAATAATAAACATTTATTATAAACATAATAACTTATCAACACTCATAATTAACATTATAAACATGAATAATAAACACTCCTAACGCTCATAATAAACACATAATACAAAATCACATTAAAAACTCTTACAATAAACATTCATTATGGACATTAGTTCTAAATATTTACAATAAACACGGATTGATGACAGGTAGTGTGATTAATGAGTAATGGACTGTGAGTAAATCAGTGGCTCCTGTCGGTCACGTGAGTCATCATGATGTCTCCTGCTGCAGGAGGAGAAACAGCGTCTGGAGAATCAGCTGTCTGGGATTCCCAAGATGCAACAGAGACTCACAGAACTGTGTGTCCTGCTGGGGGAGAGGGAGGGACAGGACGAGGAGAAGTGAAACAGAGACGTCTCCTGACTTGCGGTTGCCATGGTAACTGATGTGGTAGTTCACTGCAGCAAAATTACTAAAATGATCTGAATAAATATGAATGTGAACTAGGGCTGTCAAAATTGCTCAAGAAGGATGTTCCAATATTCGCTTAAGACATATATTCTCTCTGTCTCTGTCTCTATCTGTCTCTGTCTCTGTCTCTCTCTCTATCTGTCTCTATCTGTCTCTGTCTGTCTCTCTCTCTATCTGTCTCTATCTGTCTCTCTCTGTCTCTCTCTCTGCGGTTTAAATGAACGACAACAATAAACAAGTGCTGATCAGGAGTTTAGTGCAGTTTAATGTCGTGGTTCTTGTCCCAAACCCGTCCGGCTTCATTCAGTAAGTGACGGTTTCACGCAGCGACGCTGAGCTGTAAACACAGAACGGCAAATAATCAAAGCATGAAGCTGCTGTAGAAGATCTGGTCTGTTTTATTCACGCGACATGCAGTCGGTATCCGGCGCGCGTCCACTGACCGTCGTGTGTGTTTTTCTTTTTTTTCTTACATTCAATATTAATTTTCATATTGGAATATATATTCAAATACAGAATATTCGTTGACAGCCCTAATGTAAACTCCGACTGATGAATAAGTGTTGATGTAAGGATGCTTCTGTTTTGACTGAGACATTTTTGATTTGATATAATTGAAGTATTTGATGTGTGAATTATTTGGTGTTTTTACTATTGTTATTAATATAATGACTCAAGATAATTGAGTTCTGTTTTTTGATTCTATGTGAAAGCAGATGAATAAATCACCTGAGAGCTGATCATCAGGTGACCTGAGCCTCAGTCACATGATTCACGCTCACGTTTGTCAATTTTAATATTTTGTTTGTAAAATCTATGCAATCTATATTTTATCCATGAAGCCAGAGAAGATTTTTACGTTGATGATGAAGATGATTTAATAAATACCACTATTTGTCCATTGCTTTTCAAAATAAAGTTATCATGTAAGAACAGAAACCAAGTGATTTGTAGTTTTGTATCATTTATGAATGTAGCGTTTTACGAATATACATATTTTTACAATTCAAAGGTACCTGTGCTTTTCTTGGATATTCATACTAGTACTACAGTCTTCTAGCAGATACCTGTTACTCTTCAGACTTCAACTGAAACAAAGAATATGAAGTAAAACAAGTGAGTGCTTCATGATTTATTGAAGTACTTTACTGAAGTAACACAGAAGTCTCGTGACGTCATATTCTAACCTGTCTTCAGACGTCTCTTTCTGAGGACACGTGATGCCGCAGATTGCCAGTTCTACGCCCCGCTGGGGAGCGTTCGGAAAGCCCCCCGGCGCCGCTGAGCGGGGCGGGGTCTCTGGCAAACCTGTTGTGCGGATCGTTCAGATCTGCGCCTCTGCCGGACTCTGCTGTGTTTTGAAGTCTCACCCGGCGGATTGGATCTTGGCGAACCCGCAGAACTGATCCCCGAGCTCAGGTGAGTCCCGCTCGGATCACGCGCACGCGCTTCGTCTGGAGCCGCTGCAGGGCGGAGGGCGCGTGGAAGTCAGGCGTGTTTGACAGCAACTTGCCAGACTCCATCTGCGAATCTCACTGTTTACATGTTCTGGGATTCCTTCCGTTTCTGACAGCGGAGACAGACGACTGAATGTATTTTATTCAGCAAGTGGAGACGCTCTTTCATTCGGTGCCAACTGTCTGAGTGCATCCGAGTTTTCTCTGTCCCGGTTCCGGTCCGAAGTCTGAGACGTTAACCGCCCCGCTGCGAAGCCCGAAGGTCAGAGAGTTTAAAAGTGGACATTTCTGTAACGGCGTCTGGTTGCTTTATTGTAGTTGAACCGAATGTAACAGCAGTGGAAAAAGAGGTGTGTGCGCGGGCGTGTGTGTGTGAGTGTGTGTGTGTGTGTGTGAGTGTGTGTGTGTGTGTGTGTGTGTGTGCGCGTGCGCCCCCCCCCCCCCTCCCCAACGGAACAGCTGACATTCCAACACACAGGAAGAAGAAGAACCTGCTTCACTTTGTAAACACACTGATATTCTTCCATCAATTAGTTTTTATGTCTGTCCCAAGATTTAATGTCATTATTGTTGAAAAGTTAGTGTTGATTTGATGACACTGTGACAATGTCACCGGCAACCATCGTCACAGTGGGTTGGAGTTCCAAAAACACCTCAGGCCCTAGCATCCTAGCACATTAAACCCTTGCATCCTGACTCCTTGGATCGTAACACCTTAAACCCCCACCTACTAACCCTACTTTCTACCACCTTAAATCTTGCCTCCTAACCCTTAAAGCCTAGCATCCTAGTACCTTAAATCTTGCCTCCTAACCCTTAAAGCCTAGCATCCTAGTACCTTAAATCTGGCCTCCTAACCCTTAAAGCCTAGCATCCTAGTACCTTAAATCTGGCCTCCTAACCCTTAAAGCCTAGCATCCTAGTACCTTAAATCTGGCCTCCTAACCCTTAAAGCCTAGCATCCTAGTACCTTAAATCTGGCCTCCTAACGCCTCTGACTGGGCACTGTGGTGCAGCATGTTCAGAGCAGAGCTCGGATTGGCTGGTATCATGTGACCTGTAGGAAGCCGCATCTATGACATCATCATCATCATCTGTGTGATGATTTAACTGAAAGGTCCATTTGACTAATCTGAAGGATTGAGTTCAGATTAGTGTCTAATCAGCTCACACACACACACACACACACACACACACACACACACACACCGTGTTAACATGTAATCTGAAGGTTTAGTTTAGCGTCTTCTCACCCATCAGAGAACTGGACTCAAACCAGTAAAACCAGACAGATCCTGAACCAGCTGACTGAAGACTGAGGTTCTATCAGAGAACCGTCAGACTGTTCTCAGAGCAGTTTGTCACATCAACAAACTTTGTTTGAGTGACTTGCTGAGTGTGTGTGTGAGTGTGTGTGTGTGTTAGTAAATGTGTGTGTCTGATTATCAATTTCACACGCTAACATACACCAATGCGTGCTGACATGTGCCAGTCCGGCATCGTCTACGTCGTAGGTGTCAGGCTGGAGGCCCGCCGGGGGTCCAGCGCCGCCGCGTTGCTGATGTGAGAATTAGCGATCGCTCTGAAGGCGACCAGCTGGAGCGCCAAGGCAGCGCCGATAGGCCGTAGAAAATAAACCCCTTGCACAGGCGGCGCTGGCAGAGAGTTCTGTTAGCGACCCTCACTAACGGATTCCTGCCTCCAGACCGCCGATGTGCGGGATGCTTGTGGCGGTTTCCTCGTCCTGCTGATGAGCGGCGATGGTCCGTTTGGGACTCTGTGCTAAAGCTGCTCCAGTAACACGAGTATTAATTCATTCTCCATTGGACGGGTTTCAACCAGACAAACTGGAACAATGTGATATCAGTGATTTGACTAAAGCGCCGGATGATGAGTCCAGCTTTACTTCTCCTATTTCATGGTCATCACGTTTGTGTTGCTGGTTTGAGTGAAGACGCTTTGCTGCTTAGTGTTGAGTATAAAGTGGTGGACGTCAAACTGTCTTCGTTAGTGTTATTCTATTAATGTGACGTTATAAAGGAGATAATCAGCCTCACTTCACCGCTTGTTGTTGCTGAGACGCCGTGAACCCAAACTTACAGGGGGGGGAGGAGGGGGAGTGGGGGGGGGGGGACAGGAGGGAGGGGGGGGGGGGGGGGGGGGGGTGATCCTAGATTAGGGTGTGGCCTCTTTACACTTAATACACACACACACTAGGTAATATATTTGTACACACACAGACACACAGACACTCTGGAGTGAATGAAGCGTCCTTGATCACACCAACTGCTGCACCCCCCCCTCCTCCCCCCTCCTCCCCCCTCCTCCCCCCTCCTCCCCCGCCCATCCCTCAGCAACACACGCCCCCTCCCTGTGTGTGTTGGATGTGTGTGTGTGTGTAGCTGGAGGTGATATTAATAATCCATAAAGAAGCTGGTTTCTCTCGATTGCTCCCTGTGGAGTCGACACACACACACACACACACACACACACACACACACACACACACACACACACTGCTCACCAACTGGGTGTTTTTCAGTTCGATGCCTCACTGCTAAAGAAACAACTCTGAGCTGATATGATGTCTGCATTGTATTTGTAATACTTTTATTATGTTTATTATTTATTGTGACTGAGCGTCCGTCACTGCACACACACACACACACACACACACACACACACACACACACACACACACACACACACACACACACACACACACACACGGGGCTTAGCAGTCTTAAGAAGCTCCTCATGGCGGGAAGGGGAGACGGTTTTGTGTCATGGTAAAAGCCTCTGAGAGCACGATGGTGACTTGTTGGTTTATTTCTTGGGCGAGTTTCCTTCTCACTGTAATGTTGTGTTCACAGGTTTGCACTTTCCAAACGGAATAATAAAACGGCACCAACTCTGCCTACGACTACGCCATCGTTTTGTGGGACTATCACCAAGTCCAGAGAGAGAACCCCGTCACATTTCTATTCTAAATGTATTAGTACAATCTGAGACGCAGCACCACTAATATGTTCCTGTTAGACTGACATTCATCAGCAGAAAGCTCAACCTGACCAGACCGACCTGATCGTTACCTCTCAACTCCATCTTAGTCTCCACCCGGACGGCAGCGTGACAACCTTCTGTGGTGCTCCTCTGGTCTTCAACATGAACACACTCACATCACCCCGCTCCCTTCACTGGGCACCAGTCTGCTCCCTTCACTGGGCACCAGTCTGCTCCCTTCACTGGGCACCAGTCACCTTCTTCACTGGGCACCGGTCACCTTCTTCACTGGGCACCAGTCACCTTCTTCACTGGGTACCAGTCACCTTCTTCACTGGGTACCAGTCACCTTCTTCACTGGGTACCAGTCACCTTCTTCACTGGGCACCAGTCACCTTCTTCACTGGGCACCAGTCACCTTCTTCACTGGGCACCAGTCACCTTCTTCACTGGGCACCAGTCTGCTCCCTTCTCTGGGCACCAGTATGCTCCCTTCACTGGGCACCAGTCACCTTCTTCACTGGGCACCAGTCTGCTCCATCTCAACAGCTAACGTTACCCTGCGCACACGGTCTGCAGAGGACCACCGCTGTGCCACTTTCAAAGAAGAAAAACAAACATTAAAAACAACAATAACATTCATTAATCGCCAATTAATGCATTTTCAAAATGTGCGATTAATTAGTCATTCCACTCTTGCCGGTACTTTTGCAATCTGCTTTTGCTTCCGAGCTGGATCTGCCGCTGCCTCTTTCAAACCGACGCTCCGTCAAGAGTCCCGCCCTCCTCTGACTCTGATTGGCCGTAACTTGAAACAAACCAATCAAACCAACGATGGCGGCCAGTATTACCCAATCAGGGGCAGAATGGAACGAGTCTTCACAGAATTCGGTTGGGATTGTTTGCATGGAATGCTGCATTGACGACAACTTTTCATTTTTTGGGGAGTTTGAGGGTCCAAGTCCACAGAACACAAGTCCACGGGGTTCCAAGGACACATCACATGACGCTTTCATCCAAAGCGACTTACATTACATTTTTAACCCGTGGCTTTTACACGAGGGCACAAGTCCAGACCAGAGGGCGTATGGAGTGAGTGGGCGGGGCTTAATTAACTGAATTGAGGTGTCGGGGAAAGAAAGGCGGGAAAGTAATCCTGAAATGATGGCTGTGTGGTCAAAGAATAAACGTAAATCACTTTTTACACTTCATGTGAGATCGCCACACACACACTTAGACACACACGCACAATTTTTTGAAATGCTTAATAGAAAAAAATAAAGAAAACTTACTTATTACTTTACAAAATAAAAGCACTTAATTTGACAATTTGTTTCCATGGAAACCTTAAACAGCAAAAGAAAACGCTCCGCTTACTTGAAAAGAATTAGTTTGTTTTCTGCTTTGTCTTCATCAACACCTCTAAGCAGCTCAACTGTGTGTGTGTGTGTGTGTGTGTGTGTGTGTGTGTGTGTGTGTGTGTGTGTGTGTGTGTGTTCCATCTATGTAGTTTACAGCTCTACAATGTCTCAGAGCAAAATTACAACCATCAGATTAACTCCACAGATTAATGAATGAAGGCAGGAAGCCTAATCCTGTGTGTGTGTGTGTGTGTGTGTGTGTGTGTGTGTGTGTGTGTGTGTGTGTTTCACACTCTGGATTAATGAGGATTTGATGCTTCTGCTTTAGCTACAGAAACTAGAAGCTATAGAAAATAGAAAACGTGTATCTATTAGCAATGAGCACAAATGGCTTGTTTGGTGAAACTGACTCAGATCATGTGATCAAAGACTGCTGCCTGTGTGTGTGTGTGTGTGTGTGTGTGTGTGTGTGTGTGTGTGTGTGAATGAAGTCTCTGTGTCTCTGAGATCTTCTGACCTTGACTTCCTCTGACTCTGTTAATGTGACGACATGTTAAACTACTGTATTCATGTACTAATACTAGCCTACTGTCCCACAGAGTTTTATTATAGTAATACTGTCCCACAAAGTCCTACTGTCCTTCACAGTACTACTTCCCTGCATAGTGCTACTGTCCTACACAGTACTACCGTTTTACAGAGTACCATAGCCCTACAGAGTATTTGTTAAGGTTTGGCTCATCATTATATAACATCTGACGGACGGTTGCAGCAAAGAAGGTTAATTAAAACAAAATAGTTTATTCTACAACATAAACCGTACATTGCAAAGTAACCGCGTTGGACATTCTCAGCAAAACACTGCGGCCTGCACACCGCTCGGTTACACCGGTGTGTTCAGAAGAAGTGAGGTCATCTGCCTCAGGGAGGGCGTGTCTCAAAGGTGTCTGGGTCAGGTTGGGCGTGTCTTAAAGGCGTCTTCCTCTGGGTGGGCGTGTCTCAAAGGTGCCTGGGTCAGGGTGGGCGTGTCTTAAAGGTGTCTGGGTCAGGTTGGGCGTGTCTTAAAGGTGCCTGCCTCCGACTGGGCGTGTCTTAAAAGCGTCTGCCTCCGGATGGACGTGTCTTAAAGGCCTCTGCCTCCGGGTGGGCGTGCCTTAAAGGTGCCTGGGTCAGGTTGGGCGTGCCTTAAAGGCGCCTGCCTCCGGGTGGGCGTGTCTCAAAGGTGTCTGGGTCAGGTTAGGCGTGTCTTTAAGGCGTCTGCCTCCGGGTGGGCGTATCTTAAAGGTCTGCCTCCGGGTGGGCGTATCTTAAAGGTCTGCCTCCGGGTGGGCGTGCCTTAAAGGTGTCTGCCTCTGGGTGGGCGTGTCTTAAAGGCCTCTGCCTCTGGGTGGGCGTGTCTTAAAGACGTCTATAGACTACTACTGTCCTACAGAATGTCCTTAAAGTGCCACTGAGTACTAAGAGTAATTTCGCTGTGTCTAGAGTTTTATCATCTTCTTCTGTGATTTAAAGCTGTGAAACAGGAAGTTTTTCTTGTGGCGGTGCAGCAGCTGTATTTGTGTCCATAGGTCATCAATCAATACCCGCAGTGATTGATTAGGTGTTATCTGTATAGCTCGTTAACTTAATATGCGCTCCAGCTGACAAACAGGAAGTGATTCATCGGTTGACCTCCCGGGTGACCTTGAAGGCAGATGGCTGCTGAGGAGAGAATAGAAGAAGAGATAAAACAGACTCTTTTGTATTGATATAGACACACGTACATATAAACATATATGTACATGTATATGTGTTATTGAGAGAAGTCCTGCGGGATTGAACCGCCCTTAAGTATTGTTCTCCACGCGTCAGATCAGCTGATCTCAGATCAGATCACTACGGGAAGAATAAAACAACTGAAGAAGTACTTCAGTCACCAAAGTAAAACTTCTAGATGTGTATAAATATAAAGATGAGGTTGGTCCTTCTGTAGTAGACTCTAACCTTTACTGTTGCATCGGTCTTTGTGTTCCTACAGGAAACGCCCTCCTGATGAAGAAGGTTCCTCCTCAAGTCCCAGTTTCTACATCACAGGTCGGTACAACTTCTTACCTTGTCTGGCTGGTTACCATGGCAACCACTCACAGACAATTGTGTATACACAGACACACGCACACACAAAGACACACACAGACTATATATATATATAAATATATATATATATATATATATATATATATATATATATATCTAAATATATATATATATATATATATATATATATATATATATTTAGATATATATATATATATATATATATATAGTATAGTGATCTCCCCAGTGAGAAGTGGAACCCTAAACCCTACGGGGGCTCAGGACTGTTTCAAGCCTGTGAGTCATGTGACCCAAACAGAGAACTAATCTGACTGAATCCAGATGGATCGATCGTGAAATGATCGGTATTAAATATTGATTCATTCATTCAGTTGTTGCTTCCACATATTTAGTTTCTACGTGAAAATCCCAAAGACTTATCAATAAACATGATCTATGATTTATAAATATTTATAGTAGAATAAAGTCTCTCCATCTCATGTGTGTCGTGTGACCTTTCACCCCCCCCCCCTTTCATTACTGCGCCTGGTTGGTTGGTTTCTCCTCAAGCTGCTTTTTACGCTCTCTAAACATCCCCCCCCTCCCCCCTCTCCCCCTTTAAGGCCTCTTCACTCGTCCTTCATCTTTTGTTTCTGCTGAAAAGCCTCACACACACACACACACACACACACACACACACACACACACACACACACACACACACCACTCACCACACCCAGAACATTTTGTTTAACTGCCTTTTATATCATGTTTTATTATATCATATGTTATTATTTTATATAATATATATGATTTAGTAACATCATCAAGTCATCATATATATATATATATTATTTAGTTTCATATATATTAGTAATATATATTTTTGTTATATATATAGTATATATTATTAATATATACATATTATTTTATCCACACATAATATTTCTTCCTATCATATAGTAATATTATGCTGAATAAACAAAAATGATAGTTTAGTTATGGTTAGTAAAAACATTGGCTACACTGTAAAGATATCTACATTATATGTATAATGTACTATATATATATATATATATATATCATATACTATATGATAGTTATACATGAAGCTCCGCCTCTTTGAAGTCTATTATAAGAATGTTATATGATCATAGTTTTACATGTTGGATGATTATATTTTTTGTCATAAAGAAAAAGGGTAAAATCACTTGACAATGATGCACCTGCTGTCCTCACACACACACACACGCACGCACACACACACACACACACGCACACACACACGCACGCACGCACACAGACTCTGTCAGACCTCAGGTTGTGTGTGTTTCTCTTTGTGTGTTTGATTGATGTGTGTGTGTGTGTGTGTGTGTGTGTGTGTTGGAGCTCAGCTGTTTGTCCATCTCCCAACAGGAGCCTCATGCAATATTAAACACACACACACACATGAATGAATAAATGCATGGATGTGTTGTCACATGAGGCCACACACACATGTTTTACCCGCAGTGTGTTGTCACAGATCAGATGATGCTGACACACACACACACACACACACACACACACACACACACACGTGCGCGGTTACTATGACGACGTAAACACTTTATAATTCTGACCAATCAGACAACAGAGAAGCAACAGGAAGTTGGACGTTGACGTATCTAAACCTCTAGTATGTTGCTCGGTTTTTTTAGCAGCTCTCTCCCACAATGCACTGGGGCACACAGTAGGATTATTGAAGCCGCTGATCCAAAGAGACGAAGGAGCTGTGGGACGTCTCCATCTGTGATGTAACCAGACAATTAGTGTTAATTAATAATGACTAAGTGTTACTGCTCATAAGAAAGCTGCATGTTTCTTTACGCACAAAACACGTGATTGTTGAAGTCCATGTTTGTTTTGGTACATGCAAAAATCACCATAGCAACACATCCAAAAACTAACTAAAACTAAGTCAGCTGGATGAACTTGAACTCGCACAGAATGAAATAGCAGCTTCTTTCCTCCTGAGCGATATCAGTTAGATTAACGCTTTATAGGGAGAGATCCGTTATGACATCACTTCCTGTACGAGTGCAGGAAGATACCGTCTCAGAAATCGCCTCACAGACCGTCCCACAGACCATCTCACAGACCGTCCCACAGACCGTCTCTCAGACCGTCTCACAGACCGTCCCACAGACCGTCTCTCAGACCGTCTCACAGACCGTCCCACAGACCGTCCAACAGACCGTTTCTCAGACCGTCCCACAGACCGTCCCACAGACCGTCCCACAGACCGTCCCACAGACCGTCCCTCAGACCGTCTCTCAGACCGTCCAACAGACCGTCTCTCAGACCGTCCCACAGACCGTCCCACAGACCGTCTCTCAGACCGTCCCACAGACCGTCCCACAGACCGTCCCACAGACCGTCTCTCAGACCGTCTCACAGACCGTCCCACAGACCGTCTCTCAGACCGTCTCACAGACCGTCCCACAGACCGTCCCACAGACCGTCTCTCAGACCGTCCAACAGACCGTCTCTCAGACCGTCCCACAGACCGTCCCACAGACCGTCTCTCAGACCGTCTCTCAGACCGTCTCACAGACCGTCCCACAGACCGTCCCTCAGACCGTCCCTCAGACCGTCTCTCAGACCGTCCAACAGACCGTCTCTCAGACCGTCCCACAGACCGTCCCACAGACCGTCCCTCAGACCGTCTCGCAGACCGTCCCGCAGACCGTCTCGCAGACCGTCCCACAGACCGTCTCTCAGACCGTCTCGCAGACCGTCCCACAGACCGTCTCACAGACCGTCCCACAGACCGTCTCTCAGACAGTATTATCCTGATGACTGAAGTCTGGTTTGAACTAATGATTGTTTGAGAGTGGATCAGCCTTTGAGTAACCGAGTTAGCCTGACTTTAATCATTGGGATCATTTAAGCTGGCTAATAAGACATTTGATCGACTTAGTTGAACCATACGAGAAACGGGTCCCCGGTAGTTGATGTCCATGCTTGTTTACGTACAAGAACATGTGATCGTTGCCGTCCGGGATTGTTTTGGTATCTTGTTGAGGAAGAGAACCAGAACCAGTTACGAGTGTTCTGGTGTATGAACTCATCTGGTTGATCGTACTCACATTGTTATGTTCAGTGTGCACGTTTACTTGTTTCAGCTGGTTTCTATAACAGCGGCATGAACAGAGGGGTGTGGTCTCCTGTAGATGAAACCATAAAATACACATTTACTACCCGTCTGACTCTAACTTCACGCCTCGATCCAGTGATTAAATATTAATGCCTCTGGACCCAACCACATCTCTGTGTGA
Source organism: Gasterosteus aculeatus (assembly GCF_964276395.1). Classification (NCBI taxonomy): domain Eukaryota; kingdom Metazoa; phylum Chordata; class Actinopteri; order Perciformes; family Gasterosteidae; genus Gasterosteus; species Gasterosteus aculeatus. The sequence goes on from NC_135689.1 coordinate 327,904, forward strand.
AGCTAAGCCCCGCCCCCTCGATTCCCATTGGGATCGAATAGCTCCCGCCCCCTCTCTCTCTCTCTCTGAGGCTCGGTGTCTCTCGACCTCTTTCTGACAGAACAATGTGTCGTTCACAATAATGGGATTACATCCAGCCGGCTGCCGCTCGCTCTCTCTCTCTCTCTCTCTCGCCCGGTAAACGCGTTCTTTTAGTTCTTTCCGTTCATTTTTGGGAATGAAAGAAAGACGGATTGTTTCCTGAATAAAGTAAGTGCCTCTCTCTCTTTCTCGCCCACTCGCTCTCGTGATCAGAATTTGATTGACAGATGACTCTTGTTAATTGGGCTGTGATATAATCAGAGGAGTAGTAATCAGGTTGTGAAGAAGTTCCTCTCACGTGTTCATTGTGTTGTTCTAGTCCCAACAATAAGTCACAAAGGTTACTCTGATATTATCAGTGATGTCATCCATGTCAGAAAAGACATTTTTCTGATTTCAATTCCTACTTTCATAGTTTTCTTTTCATCCAAAACATTTACAACAATAGGCAGTGAAATGAAAACCAAGAGCAGTTTCACCTTTTGCCGTTACCATTTGCTGATGTGATGTATTTATTCTGTATTTAACAGTAAATAAAGACATAGTAATTGTCTTAATGAGATGGAAAAAAATAATATATATATATCATTTAGGGTATGTATGTGGTACTAAAACCCTTCAACAGACTTATACTTAGAATTTGTTATATAATATTTAGAAGTTGATCCATAGAAGGCAGTTTGTGCGGACCAGTGATCAGGACTAGTGATTAGGACCAGTGGTTAGGACCAGTGATCAGGACCAGTTATTAGGACCAGTGATTAGGACCAGTGATCAGGACCAGTTATTAGGACCAGTGAGGAGGACCAGTGATCAGGACTAGTGATCAGGACTAGTGATTATGACCAGTGAGGAGGACCAGTGATCAGGGCTAGTGATTAGGACCAGTGAGGAGGACCAGTGATCAGGACCAGCGATCAGAACCAGTGGTTAGGACCAGTGGTTAGGACCAGTGATTAGGACCAGTGATCAAGACCAGGGAGGAAGATCAGTGATCAGGACTAGTGGTTAGGACTAGTGATTAGGACCAGTGATCAGGACTAGTGGTTAGGACCAGTGATCAGGACCGGTGATTGGGAGCAGTGATCAGGACCGGTGATCAGGACCAGTGATTAGGACCGGTGATCAGGACCAGTGATCAGAACCAGTGGTTAGGACCAGTGGTTAGGACCAGTGATTAGGACCAGTGATCAGGACCAGGGAGGGGGGCCAGTGATCAGGACCAGTGGTTAGGACCAGTGATCAGGACCAGTGATTAGGACCAGTGAGGAGGACCAGTGAGGAGGACCAGTGATCAGGACTAGTGATCAGGACTAGTGATTATGACCAGTGAGGAGGACCAGTGATCAGGGCTAGTGATTAGGACCAGTGGTTAGGACCAGTTATTAGGACCAGTGAGGAGGACCAGTGATCAGGACTAGTGATCAGGACTAGTGATTATGACCAGTGAGGAGGACCAGTGATTAGGACCAGTGATCGGGACTAGTGATCGGGACCAGTGATCAGGACCAGTGATCAGGACTAGTGATTAGGACCAGTGAGGAGGACCAGTGAGGAGAACCAGTGATTAGGACCAGTGAGGAGGACCAGTGATTAGGACCAGTGATCGGGACTAGTGATCAGGACCAGTGATCGGGACTAGTGATTAGGACCAGTGATTAGGACCAGTGAGGAGGACCAGTGATTAGGACCAGTGAGGAGGACCAGTGATCAGGACTAGTGATTAGGACCAGTGAGTTGTGTTATAACAGTAGGCGGTGTTATTGCAGTGACTTGTGTGAGATTATATCCTGTCATGTGATCTCCTGCTTATCAAAATCATGTACACATTCTGCTAATTGAAGAGGAGGTAATATATTTGTACACACACACACACTCTCACACACATACTCAGACAGATGTGTGTGGGAGAGGTGATGAGTGGTAATGATACTGATGCTAATTCCCTTACCTTGTGAGTGTATTTGTGAGGGTGTGGGTGTGTGTGTTTGTTGGCGAGATTTTTTAATATTTAATGTTGTCAGTAAAATGCTAATAATGTACAGTAGAAATGATACATTAGTGGACAGATTACTACTAGACTACAGTAGAACATTGACAGTAGAACCTTGACTGGACAGAAGAATCTGTGCTCTGCCTGCAGGAACATCATGGATGCCCTGACTAGGACATGCTTAACCTGCGCTTAGTCCTGTGGTGATGATTTGGATGAACTGGTTGACGTAACATGTTCATATGCTATCTTTGGTAGGGACATGGTCATTCCTTGTAAACAAACCATGGGTGACCAAATCTGTTAAATCCAGCTGACAGAATAATAAACTCTTTTAAACAAGGAGTAGCCTCTGATCTGCATTGTTTGCAAAAGCAAAACTGAAATATAAAACTGATCCAGAGAAGAAGATGGTTTCAAACAACCTTTGCTCAGCCCGGTTTAGCATGAAAACTGAAGCAGGCCTCGGGAACCCAAAGGACAGCGGTCGTGTCACTTTGGACGACCTCTGGGGTCCTCGTGTACGTACATTTACAAACGTAGCGTTATCAGCGCCGCGCAAACCTCGTCTCAGCGCTCGCTGATACTTCAGTTTACGTCGTATTTACAAACCTGCAGCTCATCAGGTGATCAGCGCCTTTCTCCGCCCACTAAGCCGCGCATTGCGAGCATTTAAACGCGTACCTCAGCAGCCTCCTCCTCTCTTTCTATCACGGATCAGCCAAAGTCAAAACAGCAAAAACTAAAATTCAGTGACACTGAAGCCGGTGTGTTATTTGGGCATCAGTGGTGGAAATGTGTAGTGCGCTGCAGCAAAGCGTTGTGTACTGGTGCTGTGATGCGGCTGAGTGCAGACTGAGAGACGGCTTTTAACACTATTCAACCCCATATTTAAGCCAGTTGGCTTTCAGAACAATTTGCTGTTAGGAGGACCTGTGATTAGGAGCAGTGATTAGGACCAGTGATCAGGACCAGTGATCAGGACCAGTGGTTAGGACCAGTGATCAGGACCATGTCCGGGATGCGGGTGGGAGGCAGGACTCAAAATGCAGACTTGCAGTAACAAAAGGGCTTTAATAGTCAAAGGTCAAAAAATCCAAAAGGCCAAGGGGCAAAAACACACAGGCATGCAACTACAGACACCCACAACAAGGGACACGGACATGCGTGGCGAAAGACAATGATGCGACAAGGGACGCAGGAGACACACGGCTTAAATACACAAGGGAGGTGCAGGTGATTGGACACAGGTGGAAACTATTAGACAATCACAGGGGATGACGGGACAAGGCAGGAAGTGAAGTTACCCGGGGACACGAGTGGCAGAAAACTACAAAATACAACAGGAAGTGAACCACACTGTGACAGACCAGGGATCATGACCAGTGATTAGGACCAGTGGTTAGGACCAGTGATTAGGACCAGTGATCAGGACCAGTGATCAGGACCAGTGGTTAGGACCAGGGATCAGGACCTGTGATTAGGACCGGTGATCAGGACCGGTGATCAGGACCTGTGATCAGGACCAGTGATTAGGACCAGTGATCAGGACCAGTGATCAGGACCGGTGATCAGGACCAGTTTTTACCAGCAAGATTGTTCTTGTGATTTATGAGCATGTGTGTGTATTTCCAGCCTGTGTGTAGTGCATTCTGACAAACAGTGTAGTGTCAACTCTGAGTCAACCTACTCCAAGTCGATTGAAAAAAACAGCTGTTTTGAAACCCCAAACTCAGAGTTTCCCCTCTCAGGGTAAATCAACTCAGGAGTTTAGGGTTTGACTCAGAGTTTGTTAAACCTCCTACTTGAAACGGACACAGCCCGTCATCTTCAATTAAACGTATCTAAAACCAAAGATCATTGATTTGATGAACCTTTGTGCATTAACGGTCAGACAGTAGAATGTGTACAATCGTACAAATATCTTGGGACAATGATCAACACAAAACTGAACTTTGAAGCAAACTGTGTAGTCGTCAGTCATATTTCCACATAGAAACTCTGTAGCAAACTGTGACACGGTCGAGGAGGCTGAGGTGAGTCACAGCTTAACTTGGAGTCCCTGAACAACGGATAACTGGCTCCAATTTAAAGGACGACACTTTTCACAGCTTCAGCTGCCTCCTTCTAGACGGAGGTCCGTGGTCCCACGGTGCAGAACAACGCGCCACAAGCTTTGTTCCAGCAGCCACCTCTCAGGTGAACAAATCATAGCAACAGTGCCCGATGCTACAGAAACGCTAGTGTACTTATTTATTGTATTTATTGATGGATTTGTAGCCTTGTGTACTTGTGTCTGTGTTGTTTGCCTCGCTCTCTGATCAGGTTTATCTACAGGTACGAATACAAGTAACCGGAACTTGACTTGTGAAATAGTTTGACTAAAATGTGTTCTAAAAATGGTTCTGATGGACCTGGTTCTCCATGAGTAGATGGGACCTTCTCTCTGTGTCCTTTGATACTTCAAAGCCTCTGTTGATGTTCCCCTCCAGCAGTGAGATCTGAGCCTGCCTCTTAATCTGATCTGGGATCTGCTGTTATTCTCTCATGATCCTCCTCTTCTGTCCCGGATTAAACTGAGATTCTATAATTCTTCTTATTCTGATCTGCCTGTCAAACACTTCTGTGTTTACGTGTTGGAACAAACAGGTTTAATCCAGATTAGAGGCACAGAGGCAGGAATAGAAACTGAGAATCAGCTCCTTTCAGACCGGATCGTCATTGACCCAGAATCACGCAGAGACTCCTGATCCAGAATCACGCAGAGACTCCTGATCCAGAATCACGCAGAGACTCCTGATCCAGAATCACACAGATGAAGGTCACTTCCCTTTTCCCTCCCTACGTCTCTCAGAGCGCGCAAACATTCATAAACTCACCAGGGGAGTGTGTCTTCCAGTGCGGATGTGTGTGTGTGTGTGTGTGTGTGTGTGTGTGTGTGTGTGTGTGTGTGAGAGTGTGAGCAGAAAAAACTAAGACAAAGAAGGAAAATCAACCAAAGACAAAACAGAGACTAACAGCTGACTCACATGGAGGTACTTCTAACAGAAGTAATGTAAGCAGTACTAACAGATAGTACTCTATTTGGCAATTCGAATATTTAGTACCCCTTGTATTACTGCATACTTGTAATAGTTAGGAGTACTTCGTTCTAAACACAGTACTAAGAGATAGTACTCTGTCTGTACTTCTAATAGATCATACTACATGTAGTCACCAGTACCTCTAACATATAGTAATGTGCTTAGTACACTGATGTCCGTTGATGAAAAGTGCACGTGTGGGAGCAGAACTGCCATTTACACTGGATACATACAGTGGATAGATAGTACTCCCATCATCTCATGTTCCCTGATATTGTCTCTTAATCTCATGTTTACCTCATATTGTCTAATGATACCACCAGCTGACTGAAGGTCCTTGATGACGTCATCACTGCCATGGACAACAGACAGACCTGTGTAGCTGCCTTTATAGACCTAGCCAAGGCTTTTGACTCAGTCAACCATAACATTCTCCTGCAAAGACTCACATCGGCTTGTCCAGTGGACGTTGCAACTGGTTTTGTTCTAGATTAATATTAATGATGTAGCCAAAGCCACTGGAAATTCCTGTATTCATCTGTATGCTGATGACACCATCATATATTCAGCTGGTCCCCCACTTCACTCTGCTGTGTCCATTCAACAAGTCTCACCTCCATCCAACAGTCTTTCCACAACCTCCACCTGGTCCTCAATTCCAAAAAGACCAAATGTATGCCTTGTCGAAACAAGGCCTCCTTCACACACTCTGCCAAATTCACCCTTGTGAAAATGACGAATCCTTCGTCTATTTGACTATGGCGATATATCATTTATATATGGACACACTCCACCACTCAACAATCCGATTTGCCACAAGTGCACCTTTCACCACCCACCACTGTGATCGTTACAGATTGGTGGATTGGCCCTCCCTTCACGCCAGGCGACTGGCTGCTCGTGGTCTACTAATCATTTTGGGAATGACCTCTCAAATCGTCTGCACATTTCCGACAGCAATCACCATTTAAGATCCAGTGACTTCATTCAGGCATCATTCCAAAATCCGTACTGTGTTCCAGTCATCTGCCTGTTTTGTTCATAGTGTTTATTAACTTAACTGTGTTTTTTAGCAATTTGTGTTTGTCACACTGTATTGTGTCTGCGTTACTCGTGTGCACTGTGCTACTGCTACTTGGCCCGGTCATCATTGTGAATGAGAAGTGGTTCTCAATTGATTTTACCTGGTTAAATAAAGGACAAATAAATAAAAATACCTCATAAAGGTTGTTTTATTGATTAAGGTTTCACTTGATCAGAAACGTGGATGATGAGCGTTGACCACGCCCACATTTGCTGTGTACGGTCACTTCTTTTAAAAGCTTTGAGAGGAAGTAGGACACAGTAAGGGAGGGTCCCCGAGAATGAGGAGGAAGAATGGAACAAAGAGAAGATGCACACACACACACACACACACTTCCACAGCTGTAAGTGTGTGTGTGTTGGTGTCTTTGAAGAGTCAGCAGCAAACCACAGAGATAATATGGGGGTGGAAGTGTGTGCGTGTGTCTGTGAGTCTGTAGGTGAGGCAGCCTATAATCATCACCTCGACGTGTTGAAAGCAGCTTGTTCATTTACATAGAGAGAGGAAATGGGGGGAGGAATGGGGGGAGGAATGGGGGGAGGGATGGAGGGAGGAATGGGGGGGCACAAACTGCTTCATTTAACGAAGTAAAAATGTTGAATGTTCATCACAAACCCTCCAGATCACGCAGCTTCGAGATGCAACGTTTTTCTTCTTCTGGGGCTCTCATCTGGTCTCTTTGCCAACGCATCCTGGACACAGTGTCTCTTCATGATCCCAGGGGTGAAGAGGACATTACAGGAGTCCTCTAGGAGGTCCCATACAAGCTACTTTTCAATCAACCAAGTGATGGCGATGTAGCAACACTCGCTGGCTGCTCATGGTCCAGATCTTGGTGTTCTTGTGGTCCTGGTGGCCCAGATCAGCCTTGTGCAGGAGGTCTACTGGGTGGCAGAGACACATCTAGCTGGTCAACGTGGAGCCTGTGTAGGGCCGAACCAAAGCAAAGATACTGAAGCACGGTTCTATTTAACCGGGCCGAGTCTCGTACTCTCATGAGAGTTTAAGAACCTGGGTTACTGTTGAGTTACCTACGATTCAGGATTCACCCCCTGCTGTCAGGAAGGACACGGACACAGAAGGAGAGAGACAGAAGGACATTCAGAGAGAGAGAGACATGCAGACAGAATTCAGTATCAAACATTCTTTTCTCTCTTCTTTTTACTCAATCTTGAATTTAGCACTTCATCCCCTCCGGCTCTCCCCCCTCCCCCCCCTCTCCCCCCTCTCACCCCACAGACACGCACACATCGTCCTTCTGTCCTTGTCTCTTTCTTACAACTTTAAACTCGTTTTACTTCATAACAACCTACAGCTGTCTTCCTGAATTTGAATTACAGATGAACCGCTCGCTCTCCATCAGGCTGAAGGAGGAAGTTATTACCATACAGACACACTGACTCTGTGTGTGTGTGTGTGTGTGTGTCCTGGGGCCCCTCTGGCTGCTTCCCAGCATGCACTGGGGCAAGTTAGACAGAGAGTTCTGAAGCAGCACACAGCAGGAGGGAGGGATGGTGGAGGGAGCAGGAGAGAGAGGGATGAATAGCGAGTGTTACCCAACAAACGACATCATCAACAACCTGATAAATCAATGGATATATTCAATAAAGGAATATCATATAAGAGATGTATTCAATAAAGAATATATCCATGGTTATTGCTGGAGGCTTTGCTGACCACGTAGAGCGTCTAACCCGGGTTTACAGAGTAACCTCTTTTCTACAAAGTCAAATAGATATTATCTTTAATACTATATCTCATACATCTCATACATCTCAATAAATGACATATTTGAGATGTATTGGATATGAGATGTGAATTATAAGATATATGAGTAACAACATGAGATCTAAGATGTATGACATAAATGAGATATGATTTATAAAAATGGGATTATGGGATTTTTGTTATGAGATATGACATGGACCCCTTTCACTCCGTTGCCGTAGATACGGGTGTGTTGCCATGGTGACGGTGCTACAGGCAATCACAGTTCGACCATCAGAGGAAAAGAGTGGAGCAGCAAAATATTTAAATAACTTAAAATAGAGCAGAGCGAGTGTAGAGACCAGATCTGTTTCACCTGCTCAGACGTGTGGTCACCTGTGTTACCTGATGATGTACACCAGGTTGAACACATCAGTTCCTCCTGACAACACAACTGGTTCCTCGTACTCCTCTCATTGTTTGTCTCTTGTCCTTCGGATTGTACATATATATATGTATGTATTTATTGTTGTATGTTTCTCTCTCACCTGTTACAGGTAAAGAGGAGCTGCCATGTTGGCCTCCTCTATTCCCACATCATTCCTCCTTCTTCTGCTCCTCCTCCCCCCTCCATCCCACTCTGTTGATTTCCCCGTGACCTCTGACCCCTTGGTGTGGTGGATGGAGGAGCATGGCGCCTCTCTCTCTCACCTGGTGCTGGACCCGGAGGTGGGGCATCTCTATGTGGGCGGGGTCGACCACCTGTATCAGCTGACCTCTGACCTGGAGATGATGTCACACGTAAGGACCGGCCCTTACTTAGACTCCCCAGACTGCCTACCCCCGATCGTCCCACAGGACTGTCCCTCAGCGCAGCCCACTCACAACCACAACAAACTGCTGCTGGTGGAGGCGGGGCAGGAGGAGGGTCCAGGCTGCTTGATCGTCTGTGGTTCGCTCTTTCAAGGAATCTGTGATAAAAGGTAACTCACTTACTCTGTTCGTACCCTGTAACTCTGTCCAGATGTTCGTACCTGCGTGCCCTGTAACTCTGTCCAGATGTTCGTACCTGCGTGCCCTGTAACTCTGTCCAGATGTTCGTACCTGCGTGCCCTGTAACTCTGTCCAGATGTTCGTACCTGCGTGCCCTGTAACTCTGTCCAGATGTTCGTACCTGCGTGCCCTGTAACTCTGTCCAGATGTTCGTACCTGCGTGCCCTGTAACTCTGTCCAGATGTTCGTACCTGCGTGCCCTGTAACTCTGTCCAGATGTTCGTACCTGTGTGCCCTGTAACTCTGTCCAGATGTTCGTACCTGCGTGCCCTGTAACTCTGTCCAGATGTTCGTACCTGCGTGCCCTGTAACTCTGTCCAGATGTTCGTACCTGCGTGCCCTGTAACTCTGTCCAGATGTTCGTACCTGCGTGCCCTGTAACTCTGTCCAGATGTTCGTACCTGCGTGCCCTGTAACTCTGTCCAGATGTTCGTACCTGTGTGCCCTGTAACTCTGTCCAGATGTTCGTACCTGCGTGCCCTGTAACTCTGTCCAGATGTTCGTACCTGCGTGCCCTGTAACTCTGTCCAGATGTTCGTACCTGTGTGCCCTGTAAGAATTCACAAATCATCAATGAGGATGATCTGAGATGACCTCTGACCTCTTCTCTGCTCTCTAGGAGTCTGTCCAACATCTCTCAGCTCATCTATCGGACCACCAACCCAGTCGACACTCAGTACGTTGCCGCCAATGACCCTCGCGTCTCCACCGTTGCCGTAGTGATAACCACGGAAAACAAACAGGCGGGAGGTGGGGCTGGTGGCGTCCTGCGCCTGATGCTGGTTGGTCGAGGCTACACTAGTAAAGGTCCCGGCGACATCCCTCCAATCACGACGCGGCGTTTGTTCCCGGTGCTCCCGCCTCGCCGGGCCTTCTCTCAGGAGGAGGAACTGGGCAAACTGGTGGTGGGAAGCTACTCTGAGTACAACAACCACTTTGTCAAGGCCGTCGCCCACGGCAACCACGTCTACTTCCTGTTCTCTCGGCGGGACATGTGGCACAAGAAAGAGTACCGGACCTACGCCTCCCGGCTCTGCGCCTCTGACCGAAGCTTCTACTCCTACGTGGAGGTCCCGCTGCTGTGCGGAGAGTACAACCTGGCTCAGGGGGCGTGGCTGGGGAAGCATTCAGGAAACGCCACCCTCTTCATCGTGATGGCAGCCGGACAAGCTTCCACACCCGTAGCAACCGGGCGCTCTGCGCTGTGTGTTTATGGGATGGCGGAGCTCGACGCCATGCTGCGGCGAGCACAGGAAGTGTGCTACACAGAGGGAGGAAGAGGAAGTAGCGGACAGGAAGAGGCTTACATCGAATACGCCGTGTCATCAAAGTGTCTGAAATTACCCAAGGTACAAACACAACATGCTCAGGATGCAATGACATCAGAACCTCCTTTAGTATGACATCATCAATCATCACATCACGTCCATCCATCTCTGTAAGCATGTACAGCTGGTTGGCCATATCTCACTGACCTTAATACTGTGTGTGTGTGTGTGTGTGTGTGTGTGTGTGTGTGTGTGTGTGTGTGTGTGTGGATTAGAGCGGTTGTCTTCAGCAGCTGGATTTACCGTCGCACAGCTGTCTCTAATCTCACACACACTAATACACACACACATGCAGTAACACACACATGTGGCTGCAGCACATGTAACATGTAATTGGAAACGATCAAATGTCTTCTCATCTATGATTGATCACAATGCAAACATCTGACACATTTATGACGACTGTTCTTTTAACTGTTCATTTTGAGACAGTAACTGGTCAGCGTGTAGGGCGATGGTGGTGCGAGTAGAGAGGGTGCGTCGGGAACTGAAAGGTTAGCGGTTCAAACCCCGGCTGCTCGAAGTGTCCCTGAGCAAGACACACTAATTGCCCCCTGGACAAAATGTAAAAAAAAACATGCAATGTGAGTCTCTCTGGATAAACGTGATGTAATGCGTCACAGGGTTAGTTAATAATAATTAATACAATAAAATAATAACAATAATATTCACGGATGTCCCTGAATTTATGTTTTTAAAAAACATTATTGAAACGTTCTCTCTCCGTTCACGTACCAGGACTCTCTGTACGAGTACCCCTGTGGGGGGGAGCACACCCCCAACCCCATCGCCAGCACCGTGCCTCTCCGGGCCACGCCCACTGTCACCTCCACCACCCAGCTGACTGCCGTCACCACGGCAACAGAGGCTGGACATACCATCGCCTTCCTGGGAGACGTAGAGGGGCGACTGCACAAGGTCTTCTTTATGCTAAGCTAAGCTAACCAGCGGCATGCTGGGCACTGACACATTACCCAATGCATGCTCTCTGTCCGCTGGTGGAGGCGTGTTCATCTATGCAGCGCGCGCCTCTGTATCACACACACACACACACACACACACACACCTACACAGAGACACACACACACACACACCTACACAGAGACACACACACACACACACACACCTACACAGAGACACACACACACACACACACACACCTACACAGAGACACACACACACACCTACACAGAGACACACACACACACACACACACAGAGACACACACACACACACACACACACACACACCTACACAGAGACACACACACACGCGCACACACACAGAGACACACACACACCTACACAGAGACACACACACACACACACCTACACAGAGACACACACACACACACACACACCTACACAGAGACACACACACACGCGCACACACACACACCTACACAGAGACACACACACACACACACACCTACACAGAGACACACACACACACACACACACACAGAGACACACACACACACACCTACACAGAGACACACACACACCTACACAGAGACACACACACACACACACACACACCTACACAGAGACACACACACACACATACTGAGTGGCAGCTTGTAGCCGGCGGGTCTTTGTCACCAAAACAATACGTACATAGACTGTGTGTGTGTGTGTGTGTGTGTGTGTGTGTGTGTGACTAACAGACGTTTAGCTCGGGGCAGGGTGGAGGTAGGTGGAGGAGGGTGTCACGAGGGAGGGTGCTCAGACCCTTGTTGTGGATCAGTTATCGGTCCCCAATGTGCACGATGGGCAAGAATCCAGCAGATGCCTCTGAAACATTGTGTGTGTGTGTGTGTCTGTGTGTGTGTGTGCTAGTAAGTGTGTGTGATTAAATATTAACAGGGAGAATCAAAGCTTTGCTGTTTAACTCACAAGGCTCAGAGGCAGGATTAGACCTCGCTAACACACACACATGGATGCAACATACACAGACACACAATGGTATCACACACATATATATGTAACATACACAGACACACAATGGTATCACACACATATATATGTAACATACACAGACACACAATGGTATCACACACATATATATGTAACATACACAGACACACAATGGTATCACACACATATATATGTAACATACACAGACACACAATGGTATCACACACATATATATGTAACATACACAGACACACAATGGTATCACACACATATATATGTAACATACACAGACACACACATGAAGTCGTCCATCAGCTGATCAGTGATCATGTGACTGAACACCAGCTCCACCTGGTGGCACCACATTCTCCTCCTCCTGGTGTCTGATGATAACCCCACTGTGTGTGTTGCAGGTGTTGGTGCGCTCTGATTGGTCAGGACGTCTCTACGGTAGTGTGATGGTGGACAAGGGGGGGGTCGTCAGGGCTGACCTCTTATTGGACAACATCCAGAAACACGTTTATGTTTTAACGAATAGAAAGGTGAGACACCGTCCATCTGTCTGTCTCTCTGTCCATGGATTCATTACATTTCATTTAGCTGATGCGTTTATCATTCAACCATAAGGAACAAGAAACAAGAAAGTGAAATTTCATGGCCAATCTACAACTTGGTGGTCTGAAGAGGTGTGTCTTTAGTCTGAAGATGTGAAGGCTCTCTGTGGTCCTGATGTCTTCAGAGACCTCCTTCCACCATTTAGGAGCGGGACAGCAAAGAGTGGAGATCTAGTCGAGTGTTTTGCTCTCAGTGAGGAGGAACAAGCAGTTTATCACATGCAGAGCGGAGAGTGCGGGTCGGGGTGTCGGGTTGGACCAGGTCCTGGATGTAAGCTGGATCCATTCACAGCATGGTACGTGAGCACCATGTTTAGAACTGGATGAGCCACCGGTACCAGTGAAGAGAGCGGAGGAGTGGAGGAGTGAGGGAGAACTTAGGAAGGTTAAAGACCAGTGGAGCTGCTGCATTCTGGATGAGCTGCAGAGGCTGAATGGTGGTAGCAGGAGACCTGCAGGACAGAGTTACAGTAGTCCAGGAGGGAGACGACAAGAGCCTGAATCAGTACCTTCTGAGTGAGAAGAGGACGTGTTCTCCTCATGTTGTAGAGCGAGTATCTACAGGATGGTGTTGTCAGTGATGTTGGAGTCAGGAAGAGTCGGCTGTCGACGTCACGCCGAGGTTCCTGCAGTCAAAGTGGGCGTTAACACGGAGTCTCAAAGTTAACAGTCAAGTTCTGTGAAGGAGAATCTTTTCCCGGAAAGAGAAGTAGTTCCGTCTTGTCGGGGTTGATTTTCAGATGGTGGGCGGATCCACTGAGAGACGTCAGTCAGACAGGTAGAGATCCGAGTGAGGGAAGGAGAGAATTAGTTGGGTGTCATCAGCATAGCTGTGGTAGGAGAAGCCAAGCGAGCGAATGACAGCGCAGAGAGAGTTGGTGTAGAGCGAGAAGAGGAGGAGACCCAGGACGGAACCCTGAGGAACTCCAGTAGTAAGAGGACAAGGTTCCGACACAGATCCTCTCCAGGTTACTCGGTAGGTGCGGCCGTCGAGGTAGGACGAGAGAAGGGAGAGAGCAGAGCCTGAGACACCAAGTTCCTGAAGGGAGGAGACAAGGATCTGCTGGTTGACTGTGTCAAATGCAGCAGAGAGGTCCAGAAGGACGAGGACAGAGGAGAGAGAGGAGCTCTAGCAGTGTGGAGCTGCTCTGAGACAGCGAGGAGAGCAGTCTCTGTGGAACGGCCTTGAAGCCTGACTGGTGGGGGTCAAGGAGGTTGTTATGGTGGAGATAGGAGGAGAGCTGGTTAAAGATCACACGTTCAAGAGTTTTGAACACAAAGATTCACTTGCCTGACTTTTCTTTTGTGAAAATAATTAAAACATTGAATCAAATGGACCTCTGATCTGTTTCCTTTCTCTCAGCTATCAAAGGTTCCTGTGTCCACATGTGAGAGACAGACAGACTGTCAGTCATGTCTGTCTCTCAGAGACCCATACTGTGGCTGGTGTGTACTGGAGGGACGGTAGGTCTCTCTCTTTCTTTCTGTCTTTGTCTCTCTCTCTCTCTCTCCCTCCCTCCCTCCCTCTGTCTCCCGGTCTGTCGCTCTCCGTCTGTCTGTCTTTCTTCAATAATTAAAGTAAAAATGTTTACCTGTTGCTCCAGATGTTCCCGTAAGACCCAGTGTCATCGTCACATGCAGCTCAACCATTGGCTTTGGAGCTTTGAACCGACCAATCAGTGTGTGACAGTTCAGAGCCTGAGGCCGTCCAATCAGAGCAAGGACGAGCAGACACCGGTATGCCATTGGACACACTACTTTGATTTTGCTGAATGGACTCTTGTCCTGGTGACACATTCGTATTCACATCTCTATCTCCAAGGTAACGATGGTAGTTGTCCAGCTTCCCTCTCTCACGGATGCAGAGTCTCTGTCCTGCGTCTTCGGGCTCCTCCCACCTCAGCCCGCTCGCGTCACGGCAACAAGCATTACCTGTCAATCACCTGCTCCGGAGCTCCTCCCACCTATGCTGAAAGGAAGTGGTGAGTGAACAAAAGAAGGTTTATGAGTGTTTCCTGTGGATGTTGCATGTGGACAGACTGTGAAGCCTCAATCTGTATGTACGACATAGTACGTACTACGTAGTACGTACTACCTACTCCTTCACTATGTACTACCTGGTACATCCTACGCTCTTTGGAGCCAAATCCAGGCCAAAGGTTTTGATCATTTGAAAAACAAGTTTTGGTCTCAAACATTGAACGAAAAGTGTTATTGGGTTGAATACAGTTGTGACTCAGTTCTTACATTTATTCAGAGATATCAGAGATTCATGTGTGGTTGTTGGAACAATCTGAGATAGTTCATTGGTCTTATTCTGCGATTCATGGCGAGTAGGATCCAAAACAGCTGGTTGTCTCTGGTTTTACATCCAATCTTAAATAAAATCTCATAGAGGGTTGATTCATTACAGGTCGTTAACTCACACTTTTATCCAAAGTCACTTACAATACATTTTTAATCCATGGATTTATATATTTTTGCCCAGGGAGCAAATAGGGGTCAGGTGTCTTGCTCAGGGACACTTGGACATGGGACACGGAGCAGCCGGGGCCTTGCGGTTCCGAGGTACCCTCCCTACCTCTGCACCACATCGACCCTTCATAAGCGTCTCCTGAAGGCTTTCAGCCTGCTGTCACTCATGATTACACGCCCCCTCAGTTGACCCGCCCGCTACGCCACATTTGAAACTTGAAAATATAAGATTTAAAGATATGAATCAGATATTTGAAGATATAAAATCTGCAACAGAAAAATATACTACAGCGAATATTAAATTATATATTTTATTCCTAAAAATTAAAGAACTGAGGTGAAACTTTATTCAACCCAAAAAATACTTTTTATCCACTCATCCATTTTTCAATGTTCAAGACGAACTTCAACTTTCAGGTTCATCTGTTTTGATCAAATGATCAAAACCTCGATTTGGCTTCATAACGCTCTACTTACTACATCAGTATATACTATGTATAGTACATACTACGTGCTGCATACTGCATACATTATCAGTGTAATACATACCAGTGGTGGAACGTTCAGCAAAGCCTCTTCTGCTGGCCTAAACACAATCACAAAGTCATATCTATTTCATCATTTACGTTTTTAAATAAATGCTACACACAGTTTACACATTTGATCATCATCGTATTCTCTGCTCAGCTGCTGTCTTCATCTGTTGATTCCCGTGCAGCTGGTTTTAAACAGAGCTTTTATCCAATCAGATTCAGCCCCTGTGTGTCCATGTGAGAGAGGCCTGAGGGCCTCTAGGTAGACTTTACACATCAAAGTACTATATATACTATGTATACTATGTACTACTTAGTCACTGATGCTTGATCCAGGCTCACTGATGGCAGAACCAAGAAGGAGGACTCCTAGTATCTTCTCCTCAAGAGTTCACACTTCTTCTTCATGATTCCAGATCACATGGTCCTGCCCGTGTCATTGGTCTTTGGTCATGTGACCATCACCACAGGCCACATGACCTTCTACGACTGTGGAGCTGTAAGCCGCCTGAACCAGAGCTCCCAGTAAGAACTAGTATACACCCAGTACAGTCTCTATGCATAACGGTGGGGGTGTGATGATGATGAGGAGGAGGAGGATGATGATGGTGATGATGGTGATGATGGTGATGGTGATGATGGTGATGATGGTGATGATGGTGATGATGATGGTGATGATGGTGATGATGATGGTGATGATGATGGTGATGATGGTGGTGATGATGGTGATGATGGTGGTGATGATGGTGATGATGGTGATGATGATGGTGGTGATGATGGTGGTGATGATGGTGATGATGGTGGTGATGATGGTGATGATGCTGATGATGGTGGTGATGATGGTGATGATGGTGATGATGATGGTGGTGATGATGGTGATGATGGTGATGATGATGGTGGTGATGATGACGGTGTTGATGATGGTGAAGGTGATGATGACAATGACTACGATGGAGGTAGTGGTGTTGGTGTTGGTGTTAGTGATGATGATGATGATGACGATGATGGTGATGCTTTCAGGTGTCTGGCGTGTCTCAGCAGTGTGTGGAGGTGTAGCTGGTGTCCTCTGGATCAACTCTGCACGCACAACCACAGCTGTGTCAACCAACACATTGTCCTCAACCAGAGAGTGAGACAGTCTGTCTATTTCTCTGTCCCTCTCTCTCTCTGTCTCTTCCTCTCTCTGTGTTCCTGTCCATCTGTCTCATCCTGTTTCCTGTCTCTCAACAGGAGTCCCCGGGTCCCTCTTCTTGTCCTTTGGTCTTTGCCCTGGAGAGTTCTGCCTTAGTGCCTTTGGGCCTGACCTCCACCGTGGTGCTGAGGGCACGAAACCTGGACGTCTATACCGTGAGAACTATCTTCATAACCATCACATTCACTGTATTAGTGTACAGTACATGATATATCAAATGTAATGTGTACTGGTGGAAGGACAAGAAGGTCAAAGCTGTCGTCAGAGCAGAAGAACAAAGCAAACACATTCCGCATGGTTTAAAACATTCCTTCATATGTGGTCATTCATAGTTGTAGTGTCTCCAATATTAATCTACAATGTAGAAACAAATTAAAATCAAGAAAAGTCATTGAATGCGAAGGTGTCTTTTGACTGGTACTGTATATACTGTATATATATATATATGTATTTATGTCATTATAATACTTTGTCTGTCACGCAGGATGAAGCTCAGTATGTGTGTGTTGTGCAAATTGAAGGAGTCCAGATCAATCTGACAGCTGCTGTAGAGAGAAGACAGGACAACACACACACCTTCACCTGCAGCCCACATCAGGTAACCCCCCTGTGGGCTCACGCCCACACGCCCACTCGCCCACGCTACTTTGAGGGCCGTGTGGAGGATTACTGGGATGTTATTGGTCTGTAGGAGACATGTGACCACCTGTCTGTGTGTAGTTCCAGAATGCTGTTAGTCAGCTTCAGTACTCCACTGCTGTCTATCTGCGTAGAGGAGAGAGACGCATCGACATCTTACCTGGCCTCCGACGTAAGAGCTGTGTGTTATTGTGTGTGTGTGTGTGCGCGTGTGTGAGACCACCAGATCTCATTGGCTGATACTGATTCCCTCTCTTATTCAGTCCAGCTCTACGACTGCTCTGCCGGCCAATCAGATTGCTCACAGTGCAGGGCGGTGCCTGAGGAGTACGGCTGTGTGTGGTGTTCAGAAAGTCCCGCCCCCGGTTGTGTTTACAACCAATCGTGTACCAGCGTTCCCGCAGACACCTGCCCACCTCCTCAGATCACACAGGTGAGTCTTGTTTTTGGAGCGGCCTCTCTGTCTGTTGCCATGGAAACATTCAAACTGTCTGGTCATCTGTCTGCAGGTACTTCCTGCTTCTGGTCCGCTGGAGGGCGGGATTCTGGTGACCATTACAGGGTCCAATCTGGGGATGAGCTACCAGGATGTGGTGGGCGGAGTCACTGTTGCAGGTGTGTGGTGTCCACCTCAACCTGAGGGATACCAGATCTCCACCAGGTAACACACACACACACATACACACACATTACACACTTTGTGTCAGGTACAACGTCAAGGTGCTAGCGTGTGTGTGTGTGTGTTCACAGGGTTGTATGTGAACTGCAGTCCAGTGGGAAGCAGCAGAACGGACCTGTACTGGTTACCGTGGGAACAACTCCACCTGGAAGGTCAAAACAGATCTTCACCTATCAGGTGAGAGAAATCATCTTCATCATCTGAGGTGAGACCACCTCAGCCAGATGAGGTCTCGAACGGAGGCCAGGACCACTGTCCAAACCTTCTGTTAAAAGGTCTCGTGACATAATGAGAATAGTTGTGATCGATTATTCTAACCAATGCATGTTATGTATTCAGGACCCACAGCTCTTAGATCTTGTTCCTGACAGAGGTCCGGTCTCTGGAGGAACCCGACTGACCATCAGAGGACGACAGCTGCTGACTGGACAGAAGTCTGACCTGAGTGCCTTCCTGGGCCGCCAACCCTGCTACATGTGAGTACTACACCACTGCTGCTACTACTACTACTACTACTGCTACGGCTGCTGCTACTACATTACCACTGCTACCAGTACTACTACTTCTACTACTGGCAGTACTTCTACATTACCACTGCTTCCAGTACAACCACTGTACAAGTACTACTACTGCTACTCCTACTAAAAGTACTACCGCTACTTCTGGTACTGCTAAGGCTGCTGCTACTACTACATTACCACTGCTACCAGTACTACTATGGCTACTACTACTATTACTACTACTATCACTGGTTACTACTTGTAGTACTACTACCAGTACTACAGTTGAATAGTTGAGTTGACATTACACTTTGAACTATTCATCTTAATACTTTTATTCATTATTTTATTCCTGTAAACAGAACTGACAAACATTCTTTCTCCCCTTGATTCCTCTCCTTGTTCAATGGCCTCGTCTCCTTGACTCCTCTCAGTGTGGAGGAGGTGACTGACTCCCAGTTAGTGTGTCTGACTGGTCCCAGTAATCAGACTGGAGAGGTCTCACTTCGGGTTCTGTTTGGTAAAGCAGAGAAATCCATTACCAACGTCACCTTTCGTTACCTTGACGACCCCGTTATCACGGACGCCACGCCAGCAGAGAGCTTCTACGAGTAAGAACCTGATCCCCGGTTGTCTATGAATCTATCTCATAACTCAAGTCCTAATCAGGGAACAACTTCCTGCTTTTAGAGGCGGTCGTGTTGTCATGGTGACAGGCCTTAACCTGGGCGTTGTGCAACAGCCAATCATATCGGTGTGGGTGGAGCCTCTGGTGGTCCAGAGGGTAAAACGGAGAAGACGATTGGCTCTTCTCACCGCCAAGCAGCTGGTCTTCAACAGAACAAAGACAACGGTGAGATCAACCAATCAGAGAGGAGCTAGGCTGCAGTCACACCTGATGGGAACAGCGAGTGTCACTCAAATGGTCCTTTGATCACCGGATCAGTTGTGACACAGATGAACAGGAGGACTGGGTCAAAGGTCATCCAGACTAATTTCTGCCCTGTGTCCCTCTCGCCACCGGTGTGTCTCTTCTTCCTCTTTGTCTTCACCTGTCCGTCTCTCAGGTGTCAGAGCATTGCTCCGTCCTGTCTTCCTCTCAGATGACCTGTCTGACTCCCAGAGTGACCCCAGAAGTCAAAGTGAGGGGCGTCTGGTTTCAGCTGGACAACGTCAGAGTCCACTATGAAACCATCAAGGTACCTGTCTGTCTGTAAGAAATCAACATCTGGAGTCAGTGGAGAATTAAACATCATTTATGTCTCGGTTACCATGTTGATATGATATTATGGTCTGTTATAGACTGTGTTCAGAGATTTTAGCATGTTAGCATCAATGTTATTTTAAGATTACAAGCTGAGATGGAGGAAACCCAGAGGTTGAGGATGACAGAACGTGATGGCGACATCTGTCTCTCTCTGTCTCTCACTGTCTCCTGTCTATCTGTCTGCCTGTCTGTCTCTCAGGGTAAAAGATTCATGTATTATCCAAACCCAGAGCTGTTTCCTCTGAACAGAGAAGCTCCAGATGTTCCGTACCGCTTTAAACCCGGGGGAGTGATCGCTGTGGAGGTGAGTCACCCCGGGAGTCACCCTGGGAGTCAGACAGGTGCAGTCACCTTTGTTAACAAATCAAAGATGTCGGACCTCTGTGTTTCCATGGCAACCCTCAGGGCCAGGACCTGACCAGAGCCATGTCCAGACAGGAAGTGATGGCTCGACTTGGAGATCAGGAGTGTGACGTCAAAACTCTGGACAACACTCACCTGTACTGTGAACCGCCGGAGATTCAGCCGATGAGTGTAGACGACGGCAAGGAGCTGCCCAGCCTCCAGGTACCCTCCAGTCTACCATTACTAGGATTAGTTATTATTGTATTGTTATTTTAATTACTACTATCGTTGTTGTTATTATTATTATTATTACCCAGGCAACCTACCGTTTTTTGTTCAGTTCATCACTTATTTGTGTAATTGTTTAATCAATATTGTTATTGAAATTCAATTCAATTTAATTCATTTATGTTGAATATCCCAAAATTGCAAATGACAAATTAGCCTCAGAGGGCTTTACAGTCTACACACGCTACATCCTCTGTCCCGAAACCAGATAGAACCATGATCCATGGAACCCTGTGAGGCGAGAAAATACTCTGTGGAAGAAACAAAGTTAGTGATGAGATGTCAATCATTATAGAAACATACAAGTGTATGTAAACTTTTGACCACAACTGTTCCTTTGATTCAGATAACTGTGTCCGTGGGGCAGACAAGGCCTCTATGGGGTAAATTATGGTTTGGATGAGTGACTGCTCGATGGAAGCGCAGAGAAGTGTGTAAGACTGCGACTCTGCTCCCTGGTCTGAACTTTGGGTCATGGATTAAGTCCACTAAGAAACTGGGTCAGGTTCTTAGAAATAAGTCCAGCTCCATCCAAAGTGGGATGGATGCTTTCCGTCCTAATCAGACCAGGTTCTCCCCAAAACGTAATAGTATTATTTTTAATATGTTTTATTTATTCATCGCTAATGTTCTTATTCTTATATATATATGTGTATGTGTCTCCTCTGTCTTTCTGTCAGGTGTTCATGGGGAACCTGCAGGTGGACCTGGGTTTGGTTCAGTACGATAGTGATTCACTGTCCGTCGTCCCATTGGCTGCTCAGATCGGTTTGGGGGCAGGAGCAGCTGTCATCATACTGTCAGTGTTAGTCATCATACTCATGTACAGGTTGGTACCTGTCTGCCTGTCTGTTCGTCTATCTCTCTCTGGAGTAGATCACAGTATATCGCAATAGACACAGTAGGTACCTATAGATCAGGGGTCTCAAACTCAAATCAGGTGCGGGCCAGATGCAGCCCACTTCAACCGAACATGGGCCAGACCATTACAATTGTCCGACCGGCGAACGGTACGGTTGACGGAGGGGTGACGGGGGGGTGGCGGCGCTGGTTTTCCAAACCGGCGAACGGTACGGTTGAAGGGGGGGTACGCCAAAGTCGGTTCCCCCCGCCGGGCCGCACCGGATGCCCCCACCGGAGTTTGAGATCCCTGCTATAGATGATGTTATCTACTATCACTAGAAGATAAAGGTAGATACAGTGGATTAGATGGTAGTAGATCACAGTCGATGGTAGTAGATCACAGTCGATGGTAGTAGATCACAGTCGATGGTAGTAGATCACAGTCGATGGTAGTAGATCACAGTCGATGGTAGTAGATCACAGTCGATTGCAGTAGATCACAGTGGATTGGAATAGATCACGGTGAATAACAGTAGATCACAGTCAATTGCAGTAGACCACATTAGATTGTAGTAGATCACAGTGGATTGGTGTAGGTTGGATAAGATTAAAGTAGATCACGTTTCCAGGTTGAGCCCCCCCCCCCCACCACCACCAGGTAAATGGATGCAGTCTTCCTGCCCCGGAGAGTTTATTTTGTTACAGAACCAAGATTGGGTGGTATGTTACTGATAAGGTGACCCATGCTCGTCTGTGTGTGTGTGTGTGTGTGTGTTTGTGTGCGTTTGCAGGAGGAAGAGTAAACAAGCTCTCAGAGATTACAAGAAGGTTTTGCTGCAGCTGGAAACTCTGGAGATCAACGTTGGGGACCAATGTCGTAAAGAGTTCACTGGTACACAAACACACAGACAAAAACACATGTAATATATATCATATTATATATTAATACAGCAGGCAGTCTCCACTGTGTAAAGTCCTCTTCTGCTGCTCCCAGACCTGATGACGGAGATGATGGACCTCAGCAGTGACGTAGGAGGACCGGGACTCCCCCTGCTGGACTACAGGACTTACGCAGAGAGGGTCTTCTTCCCCGGCCAGCAGGTGGCGCCGCTGAGCCGCCAGCTGGACCTGCCGGAGTCCAGGAGACCGACGGTGGAGCAGGGTCTCCAGCAGCTCAACAACCTGCTCAACAACCGACTCTTCCTTACCAGGGTGGGTCACATGATGCCGATGTGAGCTGGTCTCGGGTCAGCTGACTGTCTGCTGGTCTCAGGTCAACAGACGTGTGCTCTTTGTCCATGTTTCAGTTCATCCACACCCTGGAGGCCCAGCAGGGCTTCTCTCAGAGGGACCGGGGCTACGTTGCCAGTCTGCTCACAATGGCCCTGCACGACAAGTTGGAGTACTTCACCGAGGTAATGAAGAGTCTGCTGCAGGACCTGGTGCAACAGTACGTTGTCAAGAACCCCAAACTCATGCTGCGCAGGTAAGTAAAACAAGCCCACCTTTACCTGGGAAACCCATCAGCTCGGGACAGCTTAGATCGTTTTAGGTCTCAGCTCAAAATCAGAGCCCCAGGTTCCCCAAGGAGGAGCCTAACCAGTAACTGAGGAGTCTGTCTGTCTACCTGCTTGTCTGTGTTTCAGGACAGAGACTGTTGTAGAAAAGATGTTGACCAACTGGATGTCGATCTGCCTCTACTCCTTCCTTAAAGTTAGTGCTCATCCGTCTGTCTGTGTGTGTCTGTGTGTGTCTCCCTGCAAACCCTAACCAGTCTCACCCTCACCTGTCTGTCAGGAAGTGGCGGGCGAGCCTCTCTACATGCTCTACAGAGCCATAAAGTACCAGGTGGACAAAGGGCCTGTTGACACGGTAACAGGAAAAGCCAAACGAACCCTTAACGACAGCCACCTGCTGCGAGAAGACATTGACTACTGCTCTATGGTAACCACGGCAACACACACCATGGGAGTCCTCTGACACACCTGTCTGTCTGTACCTGTCCCTGTTTCACTGCACCTGTGCCTCTCTCTCCTTCAGACTCTGATGGTGTTGGTAAAGAATGGAGTCGAGGTTCAACCCTGTCCTGTTAAAGTGCTCGACACCGACACTATCACACAGGTAGGCGCCTGTCGCTCCGCCTTTCACCTGCCTGTCTGAATCTCTTATCTGTCTGACTCTCACCTGTTTCACCTTCTGTGAGCAGGTAAAGGATAAAATTCTGGATCAGGTCTACAGAGGAGCGCCGTTCTCTCAGAGACCAGCAGCAGATAATCTGGACCTGGGTATGTACACACTCACCTACCTGTCGGGTTTGATTGACAGCTCTTACTGACCTATCCCTCCCTGTCCCTGTATTGACAGAGTGGCGCTCAGGTCAAGCGGGTCACCTGACTCTGTCAGACGAT
This sequence comes from Gasterosteus aculeatus, assembly GCF_964276395.1. Taxonomy (NCBI): domain Eukaryota; kingdom Metazoa; phylum Chordata; class Actinopteri; order Perciformes; family Gasterosteidae; genus Gasterosteus; species Gasterosteus aculeatus. Next base: position 351,932 of record NC_135689.1, read on the forward strand.
GACGTCACAGCGGTGATTCAAGGTCACTGGAAACGAGTGAACACTCTGCAGCACTATAAGGTACCAACCAATCACATGTCGCCTTCACTTGCTCTTCTACTCCTGTTCTTCATGTTGTCTTCACCTTCTCCTCACCTTCTCCTCACCTTCTCCTCACCTTCTGCCCACATTGTGTGTCTCTCTCATCAGGTTCCAGATGGAGCAACAGTCGCTCTGATTCCTCGTTCTCAGAGTTCAGGTGCAGTCAACCAGGTCTTCCAGACCGGAGAGAGTAAGAGTTTTGAACAATCTAGAACTCACAGAAAATGTGTAACATCCACAACGCAACATAAACAGAACGACATCGCGTCACATCCTGTTCAACTTTTGGAGATTGATGAACCTTATTTTGAAGACGCACACTTTCCTATCAATGCATCGGAAACAAAGTAAAAAGGTTCTGTTTCTCTATTCAGATGGCAGCAAACCATGTATGAATACTTTTATCAGACCGAACCAGCCAGTAGAGGAACGCGGCCGGAGCTCCGTCGTTGGTGTCATAACCTGGCTCAAGGGCCATGACAAAAGAGGGAACGAGGCAGCGCAACTGACCAAAAGTCATTTATTTAACCAAGGAATGAACTAAACATATCTTTTGTAACGTATAAGATCTGTAACTCTCTGTAACTTAAATAAACCAAGCAGGGTAATCAGGCCGTGGTTGACGTCTGACCAGGTGGAGCTTTATCCCCATTGGCTCACAGCTCCCAGGTGCACCAGACCTGCCATCAACTCCCAACCAGGATGGTTATGACTAGAGAGGCATCACTCCCACAGAGTGGCCTCACTGGACCACACAGAGGCCGTCACATTGGCCAGTTAGATAGTTGGATAAACGAGTGGACCCACAGCAACAAGACAACGTAGATCAATATGATTATCTGATATTAATTCTTTCATTGCGTCATTGTGTTAGTGGTTTGAACGTTGTTTAGTCAGACTCAGTCTCAATAGGGTGGGTTATCTTTGGGGTGGGTAACTGCTCCAACACGAGGGGTCTCCGATGTGTGTCTCATCGTCCTGACACTCTGTGTGGTTGCCATAGAAACGCCAATGCTGGAGGGTGAGGAGGAGGAGGGTCTACGTCTGTGGCACCTGGTGAAGAGCAGCGAAGATCCAGAAATCCCAAAACACAGAAAGAGCAGCATGAGGGAGCGAGAGAGAGCCAAGGCCATACCTGAGATTTACCTGACCCGCCTGCTGTCCATGAAGGTACCACACACTCCCACCTGTCTGTGTCTCTGCCTGTTGTTACCTGTGTTAACCTCTACCTGTCGCTCTGTAGGGGACATTGCAGAAGTTTGTGGATGACGTTTTTGTGGCCATCCTTAGTACAAAGCGTCCTCCTCCAATAGCTGTGAGATTCTTCTTTGACTTCCTGGACGACATGGCAGAGAAACATGGTATTGACGATCCGGAGACGGTCCACATCTGGAAGACTAACAGGTAAGAGACACACCGGCACACCCGTCTGTCTGTCGCTTGTCTGTGTCTCTCTGACATGTCTGTGTCTCTGAAGTCTCCCTCTCAGGTTCTGGGTGAACATCTTGAAGAACCCTCAGTTTGTTCTGGACGTGCAAATAACTGACAGCATCGACGCTGTCCTGTCTGTCATTGCTCAGACCTTCATCGACTCCTGCACCACCTCAGAGCACAAAGTGGGACGGGTACGTCTGTCTGTTTACTGTTACAAACACAGCTCCGTGGCTTTAGGCACGTGACCACATGGCAACTCTCTGTCCAACCAGGATTCTCCTGTCAACAAGCTGCTGTACGCCAGAGAAATACCCCGATACAAGCAGCTGGTTGAGAGGTGAGACAGTTTCCCGTCGGCTTTTACATTCAGTGTCGCGCTCAAACTCAATTTGCAGTATGATATTTGCAGATGTCTAATCTGACGGTTGTAAAGATGCCGTTATCAGCTGTTAGTTACGGACTGCCGTCACACAGTAGCACAGCGGAGCAGTTTATTTGGATTATTTTACCGAACTAACATGTTGAACCAGTGACTCTTCCATTGTGTGTCGCACCTTTGTTTCTTTTACTTCCAATGCAAAAAGCTCTCTCCACCTTGAGCTACTGTCCTGCTTCCCCCGATGTAACTGACTGCAGCTGTTTCTGTGCTCAACTTCCGGTTTACTTCTTAGAATCACTATGAATGCAGTAGTGATAAACTGTGTCAACATGTGTGTGTGTGTGTCCATAGGTATTACTCTGATATCCACAGCTCTGCTTCAGGATGTTATCAGGAGATGAACTCCACTCTGACGGAACTCTCTGGGGTTAGTAACACAACTAGAATCTGTACGTGCATGTATATACAATATATATATGTATGTGTAATTATATATATATAATTACATATGTGTAATGTGTTGAGAAACTCTGTGAGACAGACTATATGTATATATATACATATATATATATATATATATATATATATATATATATATATATATATATATATATACAGTGTGTGTGTATTTACACATGATCTCTATTAACTGTGTTTCTGTCTGCAGAGTTTTGCCTCAGAGATGAACAGTCTCGTTGCTCTTCATGAACTCTACAAGTACATAAACAAATACTACGACCAGGTAAAACACACACATACACTCACACATACTTCAATCATTTCTACGAGTCATGAGTCTGATGAATGTGACGTCATACTAATGAGATAATGTACTCAGTTATACAGTATTAAGTCCTAGAGAACTCACTGATGTCTCTCTCTTCATCCACCTGTCTCTCTCTGTGTCTCTATGCACCTGTCTGTCTGTCCCCTGTTGGTCAGATCATCATGTCTCTGGAGGAGGACACTTCAGGTCAGAAGATGCAGTTGGCCTATCGGCTGCAGCAGGTCGCTGCCCTGGTGGAGAACAAGGTCACTGATCTCTGATGGCCTCCGACCCCTTCAACCTGGTTCCAAGAAGTCATGACCTCTGCCCTGCGACGCTGAAGATATAAGGAGAAGCTTCCTGTTGGACATCTGCAGCAGCTCTGAGACTAGAAACGATTCTCCTGTTGACATTGTCTTCCTGCTGAGTGTGTGTGTGTGTGTTTACAGTCAGACTCAGGAGATTCTGTTTTTTAGAAGATTTAGGAGACAAAACCTGAACCGATCTGACAATCGAAACAATCAGATGATTTCATCATCGCCTGCTGCCTTGCACTATATTTCCCAGAACCCCCTGCGCTTTGGCTGTTTGCCGGCTAATCTCCGATCTGCTGTATGTTTCTCATTGTTAACTTTTACCACTGAAACCAGCACAATTCTGCTTCAGGAGCTTTAAAGAGTTCTACTGAACACAATGACTCAAACTTGTGATTTGTGAGACTCCAGTTTAACTTCCCTACCAGCACTGGATCCACTCAGTCTTCCTCACTACCTGCCGAGGCCACTTTGACTCAACCAGCATTCAGGTTGGCATTAGTAACAGGGTCCATTTGGTCTGGACCCACAGAAAGTGTATAACCTTATAGACCAGAGAGACACTAGCTTCCCTCCATCTTCTCATGGTGATGATAACCACTGGACACTGTCTGTAAAAACCAGAATCATTGTGAAAGGTTGATGTATGATAGAAACCTTTTTTCAGAGGAGCTTAAACTCGTATGTTACTAACTTATTACATGTACATACTGTGAGTTCTATTTATTCCTTTTTTATTCCAGCTGTGCCTTCAGGCTCGCAGCTAGATGGCACTGTCTGTCCTTCTTACAACAGCATTATTGACCATGTGTCCCATTGCATGATGGGAAGATAACTTCTAATAACTAATTAAAGGTGTTGAACCACGGAGGGAAAACAACAAAGTGATCATCTGCCAAGATCCAAACAGCCCGAGTTTGATTGGATATCCAGCTAGCATAATGCTATGCAGAACAGTCTTTATACGCTACTCTGTGAGACAGAATACTTCCTGGACCCTTCACCTGATACTTCCTGGACTATCCTGGACCCTTAACCTAATACTTCCTGGACTCTCCTGGACCCTTAACCTGATACTTCCTGGACTCTTCTGGACCCTTAACCTGATACTTCCTGGACTCTCCTGGACCCTTAACCTGATACTTCCTGGACTCTCCTGGACCCTTAACCTGATACTTCCTGGACTCTTCTGGACCCTTAACCTGATACTTCCTGGACTCTCCTAGACCCTTAACCTGATACTTCCTGGACCCTTAACCTGATACTTCCTGGACTCTCCTAGACCCTTAACCTGATACTTCCTGGACTCTTCTGGACCCTTAACCTGATACTTCCTGGACTCTCCTGGACCCTTAACCTGATACTTCCTGGACTCTCCTGGACCCTTAACCTGATACTTCCTGGACTCTTCTGGACCCTTAACCTGATACTTCCTGGACTCTTCTGGACCCTTAACCTGATACTTCCTGGACTCTCCTAGACCCTTAACCTGATACTTCCTGGACCCTTAACCTGATACTTCCTGGACTCTCCTAGACCCTTAACCTGATACTTCCTGGACTCTTCTGGACCCTTAACCTGATACTTCCTGGACTCTCCTGGACCCTTAACCTGATACTTCCTGGACTCTCCTGGACCCTTAACCTGATACTTCCTGGACTCTCCTGGACCCTTTCCAGATACTTCCCTGAACACATTTCCAGTGTAAATGGACTTACACTGACACCAGTACCATCAGGCCATAACTAAATACACTTCCTGTCTGGTGCTGACATATTTTGGTATTAATTACATTGGATGATCTTCCTTCTGTACTTATCTTCTAGTATTTCTGATTATATCTGTGTTGATTTATTGTGTGTGTTTTCGCCTTGCTTGTTTTTGACTTGTAGTTGTAGTTCACTGATCAGATCAGAACTTTGCATGTGTGTGATGATTTGTTTCAGAAAGAAAACTGGGTCATGTATGTGAATGTGGCAGAAGGTCCTGCTTTGACCCTTGACCTCCTCATCTCTGTACAGTTTTTTAATCGTCTCAGACGTGATGATACAGATCCTCAGCTCTGATTGGTCGAGCTCCATTTGTTACTGAAATGTTTTTTCTATAAGGGAGTCAAACTTTAAAGGATTCGTATAAGATGACTCGTGGATCAAATGTGACAGAGCACAAACTGTTTTTTACTGACTGTAAATGTCTAAATGTGCCTGTAAATAACTCCGAGGAGGATGGTGGTGATGATGATGTGTTTTTATTGTGAAGAGGCAGGAGGCCAAATACAATTTGTATCATGTAAAAATAAAGTTACAGTTTAACAGTTCTCTCTGTCAGCGTTTCAAGACATTTTCTCGATATATACTAGTTTTATGTTAGATAACATACATCTGCTTTGTAGTTTCCAAAAGAAGGCAGAGTTCTCAAGAACATAATGAAAACACAAACTATATGATCAGAGAATCAGTTTGTTGTTAATCATCTTGTGAGCACAAGATCCATCTCCTATTTCATAATAGTGTTTCAAACGTCATCAACATCTTGTCTATATATATCTTGTTTATTGATAACATCCTGTCGTCACGTCGTTGGCATCTCGTCGCGGTGACCTATATTTACCCCCCTCCCCACTGCGCTCAACCAAGCCGTCGCGTGGTCAACTCAGCAGACGCTTGAATTTTAGTGCACGTATATGCTGACATGTACGGTATTAAACACGGAAAAAGGCTACTTAAATAGCAAATTCCCGACAATGATAGAAGGCTGTGTGTACAGGCACCTCTGGCTACTCGTGTACAAAAAAGAAATATTTGTACAGTACACATTTGGAGATTTGAAGTAAAAGCCCTATAGTTGCAAGTTCAAAAACACCTATTCTCCATATATCCATATTCAATGCTCACCTGTTTGTGAACACACTTTTTCAAGCAGACTGAGCTGCTGCGTGCAAGAGAACTGTCGAAAAAAACAATGCAAGAAACATTTGGACAAATGGATAAAAAAGTGGATGTTAATATTGTCTTTGTATAACTGCATCACTGAGTCTTTTCTTGTCTTTCTTTGAATAAGATTCTCGAAATGAAATGCACAGGCTTTACAGACTAAAACGTCCACTACACAGTAAATTCCAGCAGTAAAATCTTTAATATAACCTTTAATATAATGTTTGGATTAACGATTGTTAAGCATGTCAAAGAACACACTAAAAGCTCTTGTATTTTGTAGATCAAAGATACCCTGATTTACTTTTTTAATGTACAAATGTTAGACGTCTACTTTTGGGAATCTTGAATTAGTATATTAAAAAATGTCTGTAAATGTGTAGTTATATAAGTCTTGTACGCATATTATTACGTCTTTGCCTGCAATTACTGGGGAAAGTATTTTTCATACAGTTCAAATATGGAGAAATTATGTTTTTCAACATATACCTACAGGACCTTTATTTTGGAGAGATCTCTTAATTTGTACAGTAATATTTTTACATTTTTCGTACAAGAGTGGTCTTAACACATGCATCAGTCATTGTTTGGACTTATTCAGAAAGGTGTTTTCATTGCCATTCAAACATTGAAGAATTTTTTGTACAACAGTAGTCAGAATGATCCTGAACACAAATACTTCAGTCATTGTCCAGAATATTTGATTAAATAGCTTTTATTCCGGTTACTTGTTCAATACCGTAAACATCAGCATACACGTGCACTAACATTCAAGCGTCGGCTGAGTTGACCGCAGCCACCCGTCCCGGTTTGGATCCAGCCTCAGTATGGCCGCTAACTGCGCATGACCAAAGACCGGTGTCCGGTGTCCGACTGTTAACAGCTGTTGAGACCATGAAGGGTAGGACCGGGGCACCAGGGGAAACACACCCAGAATAACCGGACTGGACCCAGTACAGAGCCGGTACCTCCCCTCCGGTCTTCAGAGGGGGCCACTGATCTGCAGCTGCACTGAAAGTAGCTGAGCTAACGAAGCTAGCGGAGCCAACAGCCAGCAGACCATCAGCTGTTATCTAACGGGGCTAACAGGCTAAGTGCTAACGAAGCTAACGAAGCTAACGGAGCCAACAGACAGCAGACCATCAGCTGTTATCTAACGGGGCTAACAGGCTAAGTGCTAACGTAGCTAACAGAGCTAGCGGAGCCAACAGCCAGCAGACCATCAGCTGTTATCTAACGGGGCTAACAGGCTAAGGGCTAACGTAGCTAACGGGCTAACGGAGCTAGCGGAGCCAACTGACAGCAGACCATCAGCTGTTATCTGACGGAGCTAACAGGCTAACGGAGCTAACGGAGCCAACAGAGTTGTTTTCTGACGGAGTTAACGAGCATTCCACCACCGGGTTCTAAGGGACCGGATCTACTGAGCCTTCAGAGTACCGTCAGTCCAGCCGGGATAGAGCAGAGCCCGGCTCTGTTCGGACCGGTCGCAGGATGCTAATAGGTAAAGTACGTTAGCCATTTCAGCACGGCTAACATGCTAAGCTAGCGCTCACGAGTAGACGGTAGTAGCCGATGACAGCTGATGTTGCCTCAAACACACAATGTTACGTGTTGGGTTTCTGGTTCAGCGAGACTCCTTTGAAAGAATCGACCATTCAGACCTTAAAGCTAATGCAGCTATTTATTAACTGAGTGTGAACGATATGGAGAATTTTCTCTCTAACTTACCGTTAGAGAGAAAATACACCAACATAGAAAGAAGACACACATCTGTTTACCTAACCAATTGAGATTTCCTGATGTAAAATTTTATTTGTACAGAGAAAACTGAAGTTTGATAAAAGCTATTCAACGTTAATCAACATTGGTTCATGTGTGTGTCAGAAAATCTCTAACTTCATACTGTGAATCTGACATTTTCACTGTAGCAATTATGAGATAAACAATAAGGATAATAATACATTTCATATGTAACGCATTCTTCATCAGATCTCAGAGTGCCAGATCACTTTAAATTACATTTGAATGTTTATAAAGCCAATATGGACATGGAACATTTCTGAATTAATTTCCACTTTTTGAACATATGTAGGAATGTTATTTTCGAGAAATCTCTGATTGGTACAGTACAATTCTTTCATTTTTTGTCATATGAGCAGTCGGCGAGGTCCTTACCACATGGAACTCACTCATTTGAAAATTGCTTTTATAGGACCCGAAATATTGAGATATTATCTGTCATAAGTGTTGATGATGCTTGTTGTTGTTGTCTGAGCAGCAACAGTCGCCGGAGGAGCCGGTAATGCTGCAGCTACCGGCAAGAAGCACCGGCGGAGAGGAAAGAAGCACCAACGGGTCCGAACGGAGGAGAACCGGTAACGTGGAGACCGGACACAGAACGCGTGTGTGTGCGTGTGTGTGTGTGTGTGTGTGTGTGTGTGTGCGTGCGTCATACTGACAGAAAAAGGGTTTGGTGTTTGGCCCGAGAGACTCGACTCCAATAATAGAAGCAGAGATTGAATTATGATATCACACACACACACACACACACACACACACACACACACACACACACACACACACACACACTCTCGTCCGTCTATTTTAGTGCAGGGAAGTCAAAGCTCAACACTGACCATGACTCATGAAGAGCAGGTGTGTGTGTGTGTGTGTGTGTGATTGGTGTGTGAGTGTGTTTCTGTGTGTGGTTGACGTGTGTTCAAGTCCCGCCCACTTTATCACAGCTGACCAATCAGTGAGGGAGGTAGGTGCTTGTTACAAAGTTACAAAGCCAGAAGCCGCTGTAAAATCTGATAAGTTATTGTTGTCTATTTCAGGCCCGATGACCTCTGTGACCTCTTCCCAACCCCTCAGCAGAGTTACCCAGAAGCCACCCTGTCGCAACCGCAAAATACTTCAGATGCAAACACATCATCACAAAGAGCACCAGCATGTACTGAAGATGTCCATGAAGCCGCTACAGTACCCCAACAGTCCCATCCACTCACCAGCACGTTACCCACTGAGATCTGCACCCTCAGAACCGCCCCCCCCTGTCCGGATCCAGTAGATCCTCTTATAGCACACTTGGAGCCTCCTGAAGTTACTCTATTAAACACCCACCCGACAGCAGCAATGACACATCAGATTGACAGCCAATCCCCTCCTTCCATGTTTGAAGATCCCGCCCACAGTCCAAGTCAATCACCGCCCATGGTCAACCAAAATAATACCCAGAATTCCTCCCGATCGCCTAATAGAACTCTTCAAAATGTTCATCAGAGTCCACCTGAGAGCCAAACTTATTCCTCCAATTTACCTGCAATCGTTTCACTCAACATTACCCACAATGCCTCTGAATCAAAGGCGGTTTCTGATAAAGTTCCTCCCAGTCCTCAGTTAAGCCCCTCCCACCTAGAACCCTTCTTGCTGACCTCAGTGACCTTTACCTCGAGTGTCTCCTCGCACCTCTGCACACCCACCTTCTCACCCACCTCCTTCCTCTGCTCCCCCAACTCCCTGAGCCCCGGCCCTTCTCTCGTGAGGCCTCCGGCCACGCCCCCTTTGACTCTGAGCCCGCCCCCTCTAGAGTTGACCCCGCCCCCTGTTCCGCTTTTGGGCTCTGACGATGAAGAGCAGGAAGACCCTTCAGATTATTGCAAAGGTGAGTCAGATGATGGAGGCTGATTGGTTCAAGACGAATCAGAGTAAATACTTGGGACCTGGTGGAGAGGAGCATCTCCTCTGGACGTCCTCCTCGAGGCCTGAACCCCGCCCCCCGGGAGGCCCGTGACTAGTTGCCATGGTGACGTCCCCGCTGACAGTTGCTTGCTGGCTCTGTGTGTTGCAGGCGGTTACTACCCGGTGAAGATCGGTGACCTGTTCAACGGGAGATACCATGTGGTCAGAAAGCTGGGTTGGGGCCACTTCTCCACCGTGTGGCTCTGCTGGGACCTGCAGTAAGACCCCCCTACACACAGAATACAGTAGTGGTCCTCATCACATCCGCTGGCTCTACTGGGTTTAACTGATGAGTCTACACTGGTTCTACTGATAACACCTCCTAAGTTCTACTGATGATGATACTAGTTCTGTTTCTGTGTTCAGGAGGAAGCGCTTTGTGGCGCTGAAGGTGGTGAAGAGCGCCCCTCATTACACAGAGACGGCTGTGGACGAGATAAAATTGCTCCGATGTGTGAGTATCATACTGGTTGTGGACCACTACCGAGCCGTACCCTCATCTTAGGGTCAGGTACCAGATCTACCTAATCCTTATAGGGCAGGGGGGTCAAACTAAGGGGCCACATACTGCCCACAAGTGGGCCAGACCAGTCAAACCCTAGGCTTGGTTGGGGGGGCGGCGCAGGGCGCTAATGGTCAGGCCGGCCACGCCGGGGGGGGCGCTGCTGCTTTGAGTGACGTGGTGTTCGAAGAGGTCTCACGCAGCGCTGCACCGTCCCGAGCTACTTCTCAGTCGACCAAATATGGCGATCCGGTTCCGGTCCATGTTGAGTGAAACGTGTCTGTTAGGACCGGGAGAAAAACAAGGGGGGGCAACTACAACTACAGTGAATTTAGTCTGAAAGGAATGAAAAAGTAGAGGTCAGTGCGTTGACATGAAAACGGACTCCACCAAATCCATTTTTTATTATATATCGGTCGACCTCGGACTCGCCCGCTTTGTATGATTTGTAAGAGCAACAGCAGGAAATTGAAGATTGGTCATGAAGGGTTTCAGCTGTGGGCAGGAAGGTGGCATTCTTCCATTTCCTGTTGGCTGGAGGTTTGCGGTTTGAGGACCCCAGGATTTGCTTATAATAAGCTCTTATCGGCCTTCACAGCACTTCTTAAGGTCCACAGGGGCCACATCTTTATTGCTGCAGCAGCAGTTTTAGTGACACATAAACCCGCCTGTTCTGAGGAATGTGGAAGAAGTACTCAGTAGTAATAATACTCAGTAGTAATAATACTCAGTAGTAATAATACTCAGGTAAAAGTGCTCCAATACGTCTGTATTCACCTCATGAGATGATCTTTGCTTCTTTTGACCTCTTTTCTGGCCTCAAACTGCTGAATCCCATTTGTGTGGTTTTGAGGAAAACATTTTTCTTGTTGGCATTTCTTTCATCTCTGACATCTGAGATATGACTGATTACTACTACTACATACTCCTACTTTACTTTTAAAGAAAAGCAATTCATGTCTCTGTGATCTGTGACTCTCACATGGCGGCCTCACCCTCAGGGACCAGTAACCAAACCTGTTCAAACCCAGTCCTCAGGTAACCAGTCTGTTTGTGTACAGGTGAGAGACAGTGACCCCTCCGACCCCTACAGAGAGACCATTGTCCAACTGATAGATGACTTCAAGATCTCTGGAGTCAACGGGATCCGTATCCTTCCTCCTCAGCTGGCCGTCACATGTCTGTCCACCTGCCTGTCTACTTGTCCATCTGTCCACCAGTCCGTCCACCTGTCCGTCTACTTGTCCACCCGTCCGTCCACCTGTCTGTCCACCTGTCCGTCTATCCGTCCGTCCACCTGTCTGTCCACCTGTCTGTCTATCCGTCCGTCCACCTGTCTGTCCACCCATCTGTCCACCTGTCCGTCTATCCGTCCGTCCACCCGTCTGTCCACCCATCTGTCCACCTGTCCGTCTGTCCGTCTATCCGTCCGTCTACTTCTCTGTCCACCCGTCTGTCCATCTGTCCACCTGTCTGTCCACCCGTCCGTCCCCCTGCCCTTCAGTGGTTTCCTCAGCCTTTCCTCAGATGTCTGTATGGTTCTGGAGGTTTTGGGTCATCAGCTGTTAAAATGGATCATTAAGTCCAACTACATGGGACTTCCTCTGGTCTGTGTGAAGACCATAATTAGACAGGTAAGAAGCCACACTGATGAACATCTCCCTGACCCTCCGACCTATTGAGCTTCTACGTCACGGTGTGCTTGCAGGTGCTTCAGGGTCTCGACTACCTCCACACCAAGTGTAAGATCATCCACACGGACATCAAACCAGAGAACATCTTACTGGACGTGGATGAGGTTTATGTCAGGAGACTGGCAGCCGAGGCCACCATGTGGCAGAGAGCTGGAGCTCCGCCCCCTTCGGGGTCCTCAGGTGAAGATCACCATGTGATCCTTTAGATCTGTGACCAGTTAGAAAGGCTCATATCTGTTACTGGGAGCTGTGGTTTCCACTCAGTTCAGACAGAACAGTCTGTGTCTCTGTCTGCAGACTAAGCTGTCTCCTCCTTTCTTATACCCGTCTACCTGCCTACCTGTCTACCTGCCTCTAGTCTGTTTTTTACACCTTTCAAACTGTATTTCCTGTTTCTGATGTTCTCTTCCTGTCTCTCTCTACCCGTCTGCCTGCCTGTACCCGTCTCTCTTTTCTAGTTAGCACGGCTCCCAGCGATTTACAGGTACGTGTCCAGATTTAAGGCCTGCTGCGTTCTCATTGGTCCTTTATGTCACATGTAGAAACTATTTAATACAACCAAGTAAAGAACACGCAATGTACTCCCTGTGTTGGTGATGATGTCACCAACTGTGCGTGTGTGTGTGCGTGTGTGTGTGTGTGTGTGTGTGTGTAGGTTGGTAAGCTGTCTAAGAACAAGAAGAAGAAGATGAAGAGGAAAGCTAAACGTCAACAGAAGCTGTTGGAGGAGAGACTGGTGAACATACAGGTACTACAACATAAAACATGTTTGTCTACAATACTACTCTCATACTGCGACAGTAGTACTACAATACTACTCTCATACAGCTACAATACTTCTACAGTAGTACTACAATACTAATCTCATACAGCTACAATACTCCTACAGTAGTACTACAATACTACTCTCATACTTCTACAATACTTCTAGAGTAGTACTACAATACTACTCTCATACTTCTACAGTACTGCTACCACACTACTCTCATAGTGCTACAGTAGTACTACAATTATACTTCTACAATACTGCTTGCATGCTACTACAATACTATTCTAATACTTACTACCATGCTTTTACTGTACTAATACAAGTCTACCACAATACTACTCTAATACATTAATATTACCGTACTACTACTACTGTAATACAACTGATTGTACTACAGCAACAGTATAGTAATACCACTATAATACCATTCTAATAGTATTGTACAGTACTTCTGCCACAGGACGGTAACCCTTTTGTACTATTGTAATAGTTCTGCAGTAGTACTTCAGTACTTCAGTAATGTCCCCTGTGTGTTCAGAAGATGGAGGACGAGGACGGTGTGATACAATCCGAAGATACAGACGCTGCCTGTGAGTACTTTCTGTACATCAATATACAAGTTGTATTGTTGGTGTCAAACATGTACTTCTTGGCTCACAGGCTCTCTGGTCGTCAATGGCAACACGTCAGCCAGCAAAACCAGCTCAGACTCCACCTCTTCCTGGTTGGACGACAGGTGTAATGGCCACGCCCCCGGACGGTTCACCAGCCCCGCCTCCGGCCTATCGGGCTTCTCCAGCTCCGTGATGTCAGCGCCTTCTGAATCAGCACTTTCTACTCAGTCAGAGAACTCGAGCGGACGAGATGGTGAGAAACTACCACGGCCGCGTACTACAGCGCGTTGACGTGCACCAGGAGAACAGTCCAAGACGGGCTGGAGCGACGACGTGCTTGTCTCTCCATCGCTGGCAGTCTGGACATTGGTGTTGATGCTGGCGTCCCCCCGTGCTCAGGGAGCAGTTCTCCTCATAGTCTCTGATAATGAGTTTGGTTATGGGATGTTTCAGATGATTAGATTAGATTAGACTTTATTGTCACTGCACAGGGTACAAGTACTGAGGTACAAGTACTGAGGCAACGAAATGCAGTTTAACATCCAACCAGAGTGCAAAGTAGCAGAAAGTGCAGAGTGTGCATATGTAAAGTGTAATAAGTGAATAAATAGATATGAACAGTAAGAAATGGATACACAATGACAGTGCAAATGTCCAGTGGCTGGAGGAGGGTGTGGCAGTCAAGCCAGGGTGGAGGGGGAGTACAGTCACTGAGGGAGGTGTGTGGGGGGGGGCAGAGTTCAGTAGAGTGACAGCCGCAGGGATGAAGCTGTTCCTGCACCCTGTAGCGCCTCCCAGAGGGGAGGAGGGCAAACAGTCTGTGGCTGGGTGAGAGCTGCACCTCCAGACATCTCTTGCTCTGGACGCCTCGATGGTGGGGAGGGAGGAACCGGTGATGCGTTGGGCGGTTTTCACCCTCTGCAGTGATTTACGGTCCCTGACAGAGCAGCTGCCGTAGCGTACGGAGATGCAGTCTGTACGGATGCTCTCTGTGGTACAGCGGTAGAAGTTCTCTAGAATCTGAGGAGACAGATGGAACTTCTTCAGTCTCCTCAGGAAGAAGAGACGCTGGTGGGCTTTCTTTACCAGGGATGAGGTGTTGAGGGTCCAAGATCAGGGTCATACTCTTCGGTACATTTACCAGTTTTAAGGGCTTTGCGTTCCTCGGGGAAACATCGGATGGGCTCGTTGCAGAAGATGCCTTTCTGAGTGTTTGGGATATGATCCGCCCCATGAAGCATGTACTGTTTCCTTTACCAGCTGTTTGGATCAGGGAGGTTTGCATCATCTAACATTACTGCACCACAGAACAGCTCCTTAGCTCCTCCGCAGGCTGCATTCAGCTGGTAAAGATGGACTTGGACCTCAAGTTTCGCTGAGAAAGCTCTAGGGGGGTTTTCTCCACGTCAGGTGATCCGCTGGATTATTCTTGGAGGCGACGTATCTCCAGCTGGCTGTGTTAGCGAGAGAACCTCAGCTGTTCTTTGACAGGAGTCGGATGTCAGCCATGACAGGACAGTGGTGGAGTGACTGTAGAGGGACGGTGAGTTCAGTAGGTTAGCACACAGTTCAAGTCGGGGAATCGATGGCTGACGTTTAGGGGCAACATCTGGCCATTGTGTTCATGTTCGTCCGTTCAGAGGCATCGCAAAACACCTGCAGACGTGACTCATCGGTGGCCGGGTCAGTTGACGGGAGGAGTGAATACCAGGGATGTAGCTCCGACTCCCATGCTCTCCATTCCTCCAACAATCCCATCCTCTCCCCGCCTCCACAAGCATCATACACATGCTCCTCCAGTCGCTCTGCTGAGCTGGAGAGCGCTCAGATAGAAGCGTGGCTGCTCCTGGAACCTCCACCAGCGTGAGAACGTGGTGAAAGGTCCACCTGTCTGTCGGGGGGAGGGACGCTGGGTGGGTTTGCTAATACGTCACCAGGTGCTGAAGGCAAAGAGGTGTGGGTGAAGACATGTCTGGGTCCATGTGGAGGTGGGATGACCCGGTTCACTGGAGGCCCAAAGGACCATTTGTTGTGGATTTAATGTTCCACTGGAGCCACAAACCAACAGGTTTATTCTGTTGTTTGCATCATATTTACACGGTCTGTACAAAAAGAAATGACATCACAACATCTGATGTGTCATAAACAAACAAACAAATCATACAAACTAAACTACATCGTAATACGGATGAACGAAATCAAACTACTTCCATTGGAATCAAACACGTGGAAACCGACCAAACCAGGAATTCAGCCTCAGCAGGCGTCTATTCAGGGGGAGAGTACTCTGTGTGTACTAGTACACGTAGTACTACACAGTACCACAAGTAGCGGATGAGATGTGTACTTTGTGTTTTCAGTGTTCAGTGCTTCAGACTTCGTCCTCAGTCCTCTGGACCCTCAGAACGGACTCAAGCTGCGAGTGAAGATCGCCGACCTGGGAAATGCATGCTGGGTGGTGAGACATCTTCATCACTTCTCTCCTTCCTCACTCCTCTCCTTCCTCACTTCTCTCCTTCCTCACTTCTCTCCTTCCTCACTTCTCTCCTTCATCACTTCTCTCCTTCATCACTTCTCTCCTTCCTCACTTCTCTCCTTCCTCACTTCTCTCCTTCCTCACTCTTCATCACTCTTCATCACTTCTCTCCTTCCTCACTTCTCTCCTTCCTCACTTCTCTCCTTCCTCACTCTTCCTCACTTCTCTCCTTCATCACTTCTCTCCTTCATCACTCTTCCTCACTTCTCTCCTTCCTCACTTCTCTCCTTCATCACTTCTCTCCTTCATCACTCTTCATCACTTCTCTCCTTCCTCACTTCTCTCTCTCTCCTTCATCACTTCTCTCCGTCCTCACTTCTCTCCGTCCTCACTTGGTGTCCCTATGAACCAATCAGGCGTCTCCTCTCTGTCTCTCGTCCAGCACAAGCACTTCACAGAGGACATTCAGACGAGACAGTACAGAGCTCTGGAGGTTCTGATTGGAGCAGAGTACGGACCACCTGCCGACATCTGGAGCACCGCCTGCATGGTACACACACACACACACACACACACACACACACACACACACACACACACACACACACCCCCCCCGTGGTTGTGCTTCGTGGCGTGAGTCGGGCTGGTTGGTGTTTCAGGCCTTTGAGCTGGCGACAGGAGATTACCTCTTTGAGCCTCACTCAGGAGAAGACTACAGCAGAGACGAAGGTACACACACATCAGCACGCGGCAAACACCACTGGCGTGTCCCACGTGAACACCAGTTCTTCTGTGTTCAGATCACATCGCTCACGTCATCGAGCTGCTCGGGACGCTTCCTCTGCCCTTCGCCTTGTCTGGCAGGTACTCCAGAGAGTACTTCAACAGGAGAGGTGAGACATCCGTGTGTCTGTGTCCCCCACTGCCCCGCGTGTCCCCGTCTCACGGTGCGTCCCCGTCTCAGGCGAGCTGCGACACATCTCCAGCCTGAAGCCGTGGGCTCTGTTCGAGGTGCTGTTGGAGAAGTACGAGTGGCCTCTGGAGCAGGCGGCTCAGTTCAGTGACTTCCTGCTGACCATGTTGGAGCTGCAGCCTGAACGCAGGGCGACGGCGGCGCAGTGCCTGCAGCACGCATGGCTGCTCACATAGACGCAGGCTGCACACGTGGACACGGAGGGAAGTTACCAAGCCGACTTCCATTGAAATGTTTTATGTTTGACTGCTGTTGAATTGTTACACGCTCCCTGTCAGTCATAAACGGTGCCTTGAAATGACCCGCCCCTCTTCCCTGTCGATGACATCACCTGACAAGTACTATTATGTTTGTTCGTGTGGGATTTGATGGATAATGTGCTTCTCATCAGCTTAGCTCTGCGGATACGGCGAGTAAAGCAATGACATCACACTCCACCGAGAACCCAACAGCTTTAATATAAAAACATCCAAACAGTTCATTCTTCACTTCCTCTTACGCACCACCGTCCAGCCTGGTTCTCCGTCAGCAGGTGGAGGAGGAGGAGGCTCTGTGCTGCTGGCCGATGGAGCAGGGTCACACTCCATCACCTGAACACACGTGAAGAAAAGGACGAGGTGGAAGTACAAATGTCTGACATGGAGCCACTAACAAGTACAACATGGTGGGGGTCAGGTGACACATACCTGCGTTTCATCACTGCTGTCTTCATCGGATTGTGTGGGCGGAGCTGTGACCTTTGCCCTCTGACCTTTCTTATGAGTGAGAGTGTTGAGGGTGTGTTTGAGCTGCTGCAGCGCCCCCTGCTGCCACTGACTGAACGCCTGTATCAGACTGTCACACACCTGAAAATACAGGAGATCAGGTTCAACATCAAAGATCTACACCCTTCAGGAGTTAAAGCTGCATTCTCTGTAGTGACCAGCAGGGGGCGACTCCTCTGCTCCCATAGACGTCTATGAGGAAATGACTCTACTTCTCTGTAGTGACCAGCAGGGGGCGACTCCTCTGCTCCCATAGACGTCTATGAGGAAATGACTCTACTTCTCTGTAGTGACCAGCAGGGGGCGACTCCTCTGCTCCCATAGACGTCTATGAGGAAATGACTCTACTTCTCTGTAGTGACCAGCAGGGGGCGACTCCTCTGCTCCCATAGACGTCTATGAGGAAATGACTCTACTTCTCTGTAGTGACCAGCAGGGGGCGACTCCTCTGCTCCCATAGACGTCTATGAGGAAATGACTCTACTTCTCTGTAGTGACCAGCAGGGGGCGACTCCTCTGCTCCCATAGACGTCTATGAGGAAATGACTCTACTTCTCTGTAGTGACCAGCAGGGGGCGACTCCTCTGCTCCCATAGACGTCTATGAGGAAATGACTACTTCTCTCTTGATTTATTCCCTCAGTAAACATTGTAAACATGAGTTTATGTCTCAGTCTCTAGTTTCAAGTCTTCAACACAACATGATGTTCATTTAGTGAATTAGAAATGTATTCCCATAATATGTCGGACATACAAGGAATTTGACTTGGCGTTTGGTGCGTAACAGCAGTAAATAAAATAAAATATAATGCTATGGGTTAGTTTAAAAATGAAGGAATAAAAGTTCAAGTTTAAAAATATTTAAAAATTAAAAATAAAGTGGAACGTGTGGAATGTCCGTCAGTGGGGCGGGGCCTGACGCTGATTAAACACATGACTAGGTGATGTGATGCCATTGTTCGTTATTATGGTGGCATTAGGTTTACCTGAGGTAAACTCCCATCATCCACCACGGTGTCAAACTCCTGATCCATCAGCTGAGCAACGAAGTCCTCGACCTCGCTCTGCTGCAGGTCAGCTGACCCCAGGGACACACCATCAGAGTCATTAGGTACTTTTAATTAACCGCTGTTGACGGGTTCCCATGGTTACTTACCATTGTCATGAAAGTACTGCTGGACGACATCCACCATCCAATCAGCTTTCTGCTGGCCGTACACGCCCCCAAAGCCGTTGTCCACGGCGATCTGAGGACAGACATTCTGAATCGATAGTGGACCACACAGACTGGTTCTGAGGCCTTCCTCACTGGCACTGGCTCCCTGCATCTACTGCGACCTTCTGACCCCTCTGCAGGGGCAACAAACCAGCCTGTCCCAGCCCAGCTGTGACTGGGGGTCCAGGGTGGTCCCAGTGTGGAGATATAACCCCTCCAGCTGGTCCTGGGTCTCACCAGGGACACCTCCCCCTCTCTTCAAGGGAGACGCCCGTTTTGGCTGCTTGTACCTTTGACCCGTCCTTCGTCCAGGCGAGCGTGGGAACATAATTAGGGGGGGACACGCAAGGGACCCGCGAGAGACACGCAGGGGTCGGGGGGGGGGGGGGAGACACGCAGGGGTCGGGGGGGGGGGGGGAGACACGCAGGGGTCGGGGGGTGGGGGACACGCAGGGGTCGGGGGGGGACACGCAGGGGACGGGGGGGGGGGGGGCGCTCGGTCGCTGCCTCCATCATTTCTTCAAATCGACACTCCGTCAAGAGTCCCGCCCTCCTCTGACTGAATGGCCGTGAACCTGAAATAAACCAATCAAACCAGCGAAGGCAGCGAGTATCAACCAATCAGGGGACGAATGAGATGCTGCATTGACGACAGCTCGGAAAATACGGGACAAACCGCGTCCCGAATTGATTCAAAGCGAGACGCGTTATTTTATTTTCAAATACGGGACGATTCCGTATTTTAAGGGACGGGTGGCAACGCTAGAACGTCCGCACTGACACGAACGTGTGCGGCTCCCAGCAGCACAGAGCGCCGCCAGAATGAATTCAGTTCCACGGAGCTCAACAATCAACGCTGAGAAATGATGAAAATGCAACAAAACTACGTCATCACAGCGCGTCAAGATCATTAGCCTGTTAGCATCATCGCGTTGTTAACTGTCGCTCAGGTGTGCGCGCTGCATCCTGGCGGGTGCGTCTCGGGTCATATTTACCTGAAGAACAGGCCAAGAGTGAAGAACCGCTCTCACCACCTCCGCCAGGAGCTCATGCGAAGCTGCGGGGGCCGCCATGTTGGATCTGAGCGGAGAGACCTTCTGAATCAGACAGAAACAACCGATCCGGATCAGACAGAAACAGCCGATCCGGATCAGACAGAAACAATCGACCCCCAAACAGTAGCGAGGCTGCATCAGCTCGTGTAGTCGTCCTCAGCTTTACCTCCACGGCTCCCGTTGCCTAGAAACCTGCTGCGCTTGACAGAAAAAGCCTTAAAGGCCAAAACAAAATGTACAGACAAAGAAGATAATCTTCATTTAATTTAGGAATTTTTTTTTACGATATATATTTCAGCCTGAGAGAAGAACTTTCAGCTAAAAGCAATAATTCAATCTCAAGGCAGAGAAGATTCCATCAATACTATTCAATCAGAAACCCCAGCAAGGATCCATCAGACCCCAACAGCACTAACATCCAACATCTGTAAAGTAATGGAACGAACAATGGTTCACATGTGAGCTTGAGAAAAGGGGAACGGTGGCACGTTGTCAGAGTGGATTTAACACCATGGACTGAAGTTAGAAGGGTTCAGGCAAACAAAGCAGTGTGCTTTTACATACATGCTTTCTAATTAAGCTGCATAAACTGGGAATCGGTGGGAGAATGTACAACTGGATACAATATTTTTAGTTTGGAAGGTGGGATTGAGTCAGACATGTAAGAACTATACATAGTTCTGGGTCTCCAGTGCGGCCCCCCAGGGAGGAATTTGCTATTGTGAGAAGTTTTGTTGTGAGAACAAAAAGACATAAACTGCATTTACTGCAATTTGTGTCATTGTGACACAATATGATCGCGTCTGACGGACGAGAGGAGACCGTGTTTATACTCTCCCCCTCTCCCTCCCCCTCTCTCCCCCTCTCTCTCTCTCCCTCCCCCTCTCTCTCTCTCCCTCCCCCTCTCTCCCTCA